>NW_026264987.1:1327022-1336080 GCF_000817695.3 Arachis duranensis | reverse complement strand
CTTAGAACAAGACACTAAAACTCACGAAAATTAGCAATTAATTAAAAAGAATATTTTTGAAAAGAAACTATCCTATCAAGATTTAATGACTCTATAAAAATAAGAATAAAAAATAAAAATAAATTATTCCTAATCTAAGAAATAAAATAAACCTTTAATTGTTCAAACTCGATAATCCCCGGCAACGGCGCCAAAAACTTGGTGGACGAAATTGTGATCACTATTTTGTGCCTTTTGGTATCATTATAAAATTATGGAATTTAAGAAATTGGCATGAGTGGACACAATTCCGTTCAACTAACCAGCAAGTGTACTGGGTCGTCCAAGTAATACCTTACGTGAGTAAGGGTCGAATCCACAGAGATTATTGGTTTGAAGCAATCAATGCTTATTTTATTAATCTTAGTCAGGAGGCTAAAGAAGTTATTTGGATTTATTTGTAAAAAGCCAAACTACAAATTTCATAAAATTGTAAGTTAAAATAATAGAGTTACTTGATTTTCAGTACTGGGGAATATGTTGGAGTTTTGGAGATGCTTTGTCCTCTGACTTCAACTCTTCCTTGAAATCCTCTTCTCACACGCAGGTTCCTTCCATGGCAAGCTCTATGTAGGGTGTCACCGTTGTCATACATTGCTGGAAATCCCTGGATGTCTACTTTCCAACCCAATTGAGAGCTCGCCAATTGAACTCCTGTAGCTCCAAAAAATTCATTCCGAGTGCAGGGAGCTCAGAATCCAACAGCATCAGCAGTCTTTTTTAGCCTAAATCAGATTTTTGCTCAGCTCCCTCAATTTCAGCCAAAAAATACTTGAAATCACAGAAAAATACACAAACTCAGTAAAGTTCAGAAATATGATTTTTGCTTGAAAACTAATAAAATTCTATTAAAAAATAATTAAAACATGCTAAAATCTACATGAAATTACCCCCAAAAAGCGTATAAAATATCCGCTCATCAGCTAATCATCTGTCGGTTCTCGATCATGTCAGAATAGAATCCAGTGATTCTTTTGCGTCTATCACTACGCCCAACACTCGCGAGTTTGAAGCTAGTCATAGTCATCCCATCTCAGATCCTACTCGGAATACCACAGACAAGGTTTAGACTTTCCGGATTCTCATGAATGCTGCCATCAATCCGGCTTATACCACGAAGATTCTGTTGGGGAATCTAAGAGTGACGTGTTTTGGGCGTTCAACTCCGGATCATGACGTTTTTCTGGCGTTTAACTCCAGACAGCAGTATGAACTTGGCGTTCAACGCCAAGTTACGTCATCTATCCTCGCTCAAAGTATGGACTATTATATATTGCTGGAAAGCCCTGGATGTCTACTTTCCAACGCCGTTGAGAGCGCGCCAATTGGACTCCTGTAGCTCCAGAAAATCCATTTCGAGTGCAGGGAGGTCAGGATCCAACAGCATCAGCAGTCCTTTTTCAGCCTAAGTCAGATTTTTGCTCAGCTCCCTCAATTTCAGCCAGAAAATACCTGAAATCACAGAAAAACACACAAACTCATAGTAAAGTCCAGAAATATGATTTTTGCCTAAAACTAATATTATTTTACTAAAAACTAACTGAAACATACTAAAATCTACATGAAATTACCCCCAAAAAGCGTACAAAATATCCGCTCATCAACTGGCAAAAGAAAAAGAGGCGAATCCTCTGGTTCCATCCTTGGCATCTTACATGATGATTCCTGGCAGGAGAAGAACTTTATCCCACAGGAAAAGGCTGATCAGTTGGTACTTGCACCTGACCCGGTTAAATTTACAAACAAATACTGTGAGCTGAAGTACCCGACTTTTGCAACCGCCCGGAACCTACACTTGGAAAGAACACTAAAAGTTCCAGAAGAACTCAAGCAGTACACTTCAGATCAGATCAAACAGAGAGGCTGGTTCTTCCTGGAGAGAAATTTGACTGAGGTCAACTCATCCTGGGTCAGAGAATTCTAATGTAACTACTTTCTATTATTCCTGGATGCAGTACAGCTCAGAGGCAAACAAGTTCTGGTTACTGAGGAAGCAATTAAAGAGATCCTCCATCTTCCACCTACTCCTGAGCCCGTCTACCGTCTGGTGCACTGCCTCTTTGACCGCCTCGATCAGATGGAGCGCCATCACCAGCAGCAATTTGAAAGGTCTGAACGTCGCAACAAGCGACATTTTGAGAGGTCTAAGCGTCGCCCCAAGCGACGCTATGAGCACCTCAAGCTGATGATCCACTCTGGTGGTGACATTCCCTCTGAGCCCGACACGCCCTCCGACACATATTAGGAGGAGGTGAACGATCATGAGGAGGAGACACCTACCCTGGCTGAGCAGGGAGGTCCCGGCCACACTTCACCACATCATGAGGAGCACCATCAGCTACAGACCGTAGATCCGGAGGTTCTTCTACGGACAGAGCCCCCACTTCAGCAGACCGCTCCTTCTACCCTCACTGAGACCGTGCACCCTCAGCCTACCATCGAGACACCAACAGCCCATCCTTCTGGAGATGACACTTCCTCACACCCAGCTTGAGTGAGCATCGAGGATGATGCTTTATTTTAAGTGTGGGGAGGTCGCCATCTCTGGCATATTTATTTTGGTGAACCACTACAAACTCTTATCTTATTTTGCCCATTTTCTGTATTTTTGCACATTTCTCTCTTTTGTTTTTGTTGTACTTTTGCATTCTGCACTTTGGGCTGTATTTATATCTTGGATATTTTTAGCTTGATTTTCACCTTAGTTACTAGTTATATATTAAGGGGATTAATTAGTATAGTTTACCCTTTTTAGCATATGATAGTTGATTTGATTGAAAATAAAAAAGCAGTAAGCTAGAGACTTTAACAGAATCAAAACAATCCACACCCCTTGTATATATAGCATTACATGTTAGTTAGTTAACAACATTTCTTCAAGAAGAAACACTAAAACTTTAAAGCCACCCAAATAAATTTTACATTGAGTTGAATGGAAACTCTTAATTTCTACCTGCATGACATACTTAATGGATATGTGATTTATGAGCTTGAGAACACACAGCCTGTGAGTTTTGAGCTTAATTGTATGGTTACATTCAGACCATAATTTTTATTCCTGTGTGTTTTGCCTTTCTTTTTTTTTTATTCTGGTGTTCTTTGCTTTGCTTTAATCTATATGTCCAATATAGAATATAGATACATACCAAGATAGGATTGAGGCCATATTTGATGATTAACTCACTTATCCCAAATAAAGCCTACCTTTTATGCCATCCTTGTTGGCCCCCTTGAGCTTTTAATCCCCTTCTATTTTATAACCACATTACTAGCCTTAAGCAGAAAAACAAAACAAAAATCCCAAGTTGAATCCTTGGTTAGCTTAAGATAGATACTGTGTAAAAATTTAAGTGTGGGGAATTTTATGGGAACATGGATGATAGAAAAAAGTAGGAAATTAAATTGAATAAGTTATTTGAAAATTTGGGAAGCATGCTCATGTGAAATCAAAATAATTAAATTTCCATGTGCATTGACCAAAAAAGAAATATATATATATATATATATATAATTTTTTATTTTCAATAAGGGGATACAAAAAGACCCCAAACACAAAATAAGAAAAATCAATGCACATGGGGGCAAGGTTGAATTTGATGCATGAGTTTGCAATACAAAGTGGGAAAATTTGGGCAAATAGGTTGAGAAACTTTGATTTGTATAAAATATGTATATGTTAGGTGAGATCTTAGACTAATCAAGGATTCACTTATTAGCTCACTTAGCCTTATACATATACCCTTACCTCTACCTTGGCCCCATTACAACCTTGAAAAGACCTCATGCTTTTTGTGTGTCTATATTCTATAATTGTTGATTGGTTAGATGAAGAGCAAAGTTATAGAAAGTAAGAAAAAAAAAGAAGAATAGAGTGATTAACCCAATAAACACTGAGTGACTAGAGAGTAAACACAAAATCCAGTGAGGGTTCAATAGCTCATCACCATATATCTCTACCTCTATTGTTAATTGTATTGCAAGTTTGAAAAATATTTTTACCCATCTCAATTGTAAAAGTGCTTTAACATTATCTAAGGTTGGCTATGCGTATATGATTCCTTAAGAATGTAAATTAATTTAACTACATGTAAAGCTTTATATATAGGTGAATGATAACTAGATTTGCATGACTCATTTAGGTAGTTGCATCTAGGATAGTTTAACTCACAGTATTTGTTTGCAAATTTAACCGGGTCAGCCGCAGGTACCAACTGATCAGCTTTTTCCTGCCAAGTGAAGTTCTTCTCCCGCCAGGAATCATCATGTAAGATGCCAAGGATGGAACCAGAGGATTCGCCTCTTTTCCTTTTGCCAGTGATAACTTTGCCCTTTCCCCTGCCTTGAGAGTCAGACATCCTGAAAAATAGAATTTCCAAGTTAAAATTGAGGAATAAAAGCAGGAAAATAAGTAGGCAAATAGGATAATAGCAATATAAGCATAGAGTGGCAAAAGAGCGAGAGAAGCGAGAATTGAGTGAAAGATGTGAGTATTCGGGATTGTGTTTAAGGAAAAAGTCTGAAAATAAAAATGACAATCCAAAATACATGCTAAGTGGAATCCACGTTAATAAGGAAAAACAGTAATCATGCCTTGAATTAGAAAGTTAAAGTAAGTAAAGGAAAATAGAAAGGAGAGGTTTTGAAAGTTAAAATGGTTAGGAGTAAAGAAGAAGTTAGAAAGTTAAAGAGTGAGTTAGTGAAAAGAAGGTTAAAGTGAGTGGCATGAGAATGTTTCCTAGGTAACAATAAATTCACAAATTAAAAGAATAATCCACTTATATTCAAGCAGGGATAACAGGGTATTGATGATGATTCATATAGATATAGAAGTAGTAAAAAGTAAAATCAGATCATCAATAAACCAATTTATTAACCAAAACAGTTCATATGAGATTAACAATTGCTGCAAAGAGTCACAAACAGTAGGAGTAGTAAAGAACAGTCTAACAACAGCATGAAACATTAAAGAACAGCATATGAACAGTATTAACATTACATCCAGATTTGAAATTGTAGAACAGATAAACAGATAACAAGAACGGCACAATTATCAGGCCTAAATCCACTAACCACATCCTAGCTACCTAACCACCTAAAATCCACTACAAATATGCATCTCTAACTATCCTAAATTGAACAAATTCGGAGAAATATGCAACTAATTAAGAATGAAAAAGAAATTGGTGTATGGCGGAACTTGGTATGTGTAAGAATAAGGGATAGGGCAAAAGGAAGGCAGTGGTGATGTAGCGGCACCGGGGGAAGCACGGCGGCACGGTGGTGGAGGGTTGGGGAGTATGGTTAAGAAGAGGGGGTAAGGGTTGGGGTGGTGGCCGATAGAGGTGGCTGGGGCGGTCCGAGGCTGGCCGCGGTGGGGGTAGTGGTGGAAGAGAGAGGGAGGGAGGGAAAAGAAGGAAGAGAGGGGAGGGGGGGGTGTCGCGGTGGGGTCTGGGTGGTCGTGGTAGGGCGGCGGTCGAGGTGGTTGTTGGTGGTGGCGGAAGAGATAGAGGGTTGCAGAGAAGAGAGAAGAGGGGGGTGATCTGGGGTTAGTGATCACAAATCCACGCGAACGCGTAAAGGACGTGATCGCGTGAAAAGGGTGAAATAGGGTTGACACAAACGCGTGGTCGACGCAATCGCATGGGTTGGGTAAAAGATGGGTGACGTGGATGCGTGAAGCACGCGAACGCGTCGCTGGAATTTGTGCTAGACGCACGCTTCTAGCGTCGTTTCAGCGCAACTCTCTGTCTCCATTTAGGGGGCCAAAATATCCACACGACGCGATTGCGTCGCTCACGCTTTCGTGTGGGATGGGTGTTGTGCAAGTGACGCGTTCGCGTCAGGGACGCGCACACGTGGGTTGTGTTGTGCTAAACGCACACCAGCCGCACGATTCCAGCCCAACTTTCTGGGCGTTGGATCCTTACGCCGATATCCAGATCGCGCGTTCGCATGATTGATGCGGACGCGTGGGGCACACAGTCGCATGAAATAATTTGTGCCAAAGGCACGCCTCCAGCCATGCTTTCGCGTGACTTTCTGTTCACTTTCCTTTTCTTCCTAATGCACTTGTGACGCGGACGCATCAGCGACGCTGTCGTGTTGCGTGCTTTCTCTCTCTTTTTTTATGCAGTATGCAGAATGCAAAATGCAATGAATGTCATGCAAAAATTTCAGGTTCAAACAAAATTCAAAAACAGAGTAGAATGGAGAAGGAACGATCATACCATGGTGGGTTGTCTCCCACCTAGCACTTTTAGTTAAAGTCCTTAAGTTGGACATTTGATGGCCTTCCTGCTATGGTGGCTTGTGCTTGAATTCGTCCAGAAATATCCACCAGTACTTGGAATGCCAGCATCCTCTAGGGTCCCAAACAAGGCACGTAAAGCCCTTAGGTGAGTTCAAACAGGCTTCAAGGCTCCCGGGGTGTTGAATGCCAGGATAGATCCCAGGATTCCAAACTTTACTTTTTCACCCATCTTTGTCTTGATCTGCATTTTTCCAGCCGCGTGATGAGTAATCTGAGTTCTCACTGCAGTGACCAAACAACTTCCGAGATCCTTTCAATTGAGCTTGACACCAATCCTTGTACCTCAAATTGAAATGTGAAACCTCATTGAATCTTGCATACCAGCTCTGAGTGCGAGTCATTTCCCTTTTACTCTTAAAGCCGCAAAGAGCTCTAAGCTGGCCATCTGTTTCAAGTAAACCATATTCATGCGGAAAAGTAAAGATGAAAGTTAAGGATTTTACCCACTTGAAGTCTGTATTGGTTGGTAATGGCCTTGGGATAGGTGTTTCCAGTGGTTTTGCAAGCTTTACTCCCTTGTGGTCTTCAGTGAATTCCTCCACTTCTTTGCAAACTTCTTCAACTTCAACCATGGCTTGATCAAAGTTTTCGACATCTTCCTCATCACTTGAGTCATAATTGGGATGTTGAGAAAAGTCGACCTCTGCATCATCTTAGTATTCACTTGGGGAAGATTCTTCTGTCTCAAAGAATTCACTTGCGGATGCAAGTTCATTGCTAAGAGAACTTGACTTGTGATTATCATGATCAAGGAAACTTGCGTCTTGGGTTATTTCGTCCAGTTCTTCATAAGATATCTGCATTGGAGGCTGTGCAAAATCCTCTTTAACGTCAATTGTAACATCCTTGACGGAGCCTTCCATGACTCTGTGTTCCCGTGGAGGTTCAGCATATGCTAAATCTTCGACCAACTCTTCTTCTACAATGACAGCTTCCTCTGCTTGTTCTAGTACGGAGTTATGCTCTATATTGTCCACTGGAGTTTCTAGTGTCTCCTTCGTGCTACGTTCTTCATTAGATTTTCCACATGAAGCCATGGGGGTTTGTTGAGTGTCCAAACATCTGGAAGATAATTGATTTATTGCTTGCTCCAGTTGATGAAGGGTTACCTGAAATTGGTCTACTGATTCTTCGAAGCGAACCTGTGATTCTTGGCCTGATGGATATGAACATGGTGCATAAGGGAGTGGTGGTTCTTGGGAGTGATTGGATAGGCGTTGGGGTAGATAAGGATCATACGGTGGCGAGTGGTGAAAAAAAGCTTGTGAGTATGGTGGGTTGAGGCTATGTTAAAAGGATGGTCTCTGAGCATAGGGTGGGGCTTGTTGGTAGCTACAAGGCGGTCAACCATATCTATCAGCTTGGTATGCATTGTAGAATGGTCTTTGTCCATGATATCTAGAGGGTGTTGTTGCCTAAAAGGGTCATCAGATCTTCTTGGCTCCATCCATCTTTGATTGCTTAGACCTTGATGCATAGTCCTGTTATAGCTTCCATTCCTTTCAACAAAAGTAGAACCAAACTCAAAGCGAGAGGGGTGAGAATTCATAGTAGCTATCAGAAATAAGAAGGGAAAACAAAAACAAATAAACAAGTAAAAGAAAAAAATTTACAATAACCAATAATAAGGCACATGTTTGCAATTCCCTGGCAACGGCGCCATTTTGACGTTAGGATTTTTTCTAGTAAATAATTTTATAAAAATATGATCGCGTTGTAAGTATAGCTTCTAAACCAACAGAAAATCCTTTCGTACAAACGTTTGGTTGTCACAAGTAACAAACCCAATAAAATTTATAAACCGAAGTATTCAAACCTCGGGTCGTCTTCTCAAGGAATTGCAGGGAGGTGTGTTTTATTATTGATTATGGAAAACAGTGTTTTGGGTTTTGAGCAAGAGAAATGGTTTGCAGAAATTAATAAATTAATAATGAAGAAATCTCTTGGCAACGTATGAAAACTGGAAGTCCTATCCTAGTTATCCTTATCAATGGTAATGAGAATTATACTTTTGCTCCCACTAAGTCAACCTCTAACTATGAAGGTCAGTTAAGTGAAAAAATTAATTTAATACCTAAAGTCCTAGTCAACTCCTTAAGGAAAGAATAGAGTTATAGGAATCTAAATTAATCAGTAAAGATATTAATTATCAACCACGATGATTTTGATAACTCAAGAGTTACCAATTAATCAACCAAAACCAATAGTAAATAATCTAAATTATAGATATGGAAAAGTGGTGGACGAAATTGTGATTCCTTTTTTCTTGTAATTGGATTTTAGAAATTGGCACGAGTGGACACAACTCCGTTCAACTAACCAGCAAGTGTACTGGGTCGTCCAAGTAATAAACCTTACGTGAGTAAGGGTCGAATCCACAGAGATTGTTGGTATGAAGCAAGCTATGGTCACCTTGCAAATCTCAGTTAGGCAGATTAAAAACGGTTTATGGGTTTTCGAATAATTAATAATAAAAAGGAATAATAAAAGGGATAGAACACTTATGCAGATTCATTGGTAGGAATTTCAGATAAGCGGATGGAGGTACTGTAGAGCCCAAGCACGCCTGTTCTGCTACTGCTTCTACTCAATCCTTCTTACTCCTTTCCATGGCAAGCTTTGTATAGGGGTTCACCATCAACTGTGGCTACTTTCATTCCTCACAGGGAAATAT
Organism: Arachis duranensis; assembly: GCF_000817695.3. Classification (NCBI taxonomy): domain Eukaryota; kingdom Viridiplantae; phylum Streptophyta; class Magnoliopsida; order Fabales; family Fabaceae; genus Arachis; species Arachis duranensis. The sequence continues at coordinate 1,327,057 of NW_026264987.1, read as the reverse complement.
CCTGTGCGGCTGTCACTCGCACAGCTAACCAGTCT
>NW_026264987.1:1293732-1326656 GCF_000817695.3 Arachis duranensis | reverse complement strand
AGGTTCAGGCATGGCTGAATGGCCAGCCCTCTCCATGATCAAGTGACCGAATGATAAAAGACTTAAAGTGGTCAAAAGATGTCTAATACAATAGATAAATGTCCTATATATACTAGACTAGCTCTTAGGGTTTACATGAGTAAGTAATTGATGCATAAATCCACTTCCGGGGCCCACTTGGTGTGTGCTTGGGCTGAGCTTGATGAATTCACGTGTATAGGCATTTCTTGGCGTCAAACTTCAGGTTATGACGTGTTTTGGGCGTTTAACTCCGGATCATGACGTTTTTCTGGCATTTAACTCCAGACAGCAGCATGAATTTGGCGTTCAACGCCAAGTTACGTCGTCATTCTTCGAATAAAGTATGGACTATTATATATTGCTGGAAATCCCTGGATGTCTACTTTCCAACGCCGTTGAGAGCGCGCCAATTGGAGTTCTGTAGCTCCAGAAAATCCATTCCGAGTGCAGGGAGGTCAGATTCCAACAGCATCAGCAGTCCTTTTGTCAGCCTTCTTCAGAGTTTAGCTCAAATCCCTCAATTTCAGTCAGAATTTACCTGAAATCACAGAAAAACACACAAACTCATAGTAAAGTCCAGAAATGTGAATTTAACATAAAAACTAATGAAAACATCCCTAAAAGTAGCTTAAACTTACTAAAAACTATATAAAAACAATGCCAAAAAGCGTATAAATTATCCGCTCATCAAAAAGCAATCATGAGTCTGAAATACCTCAAATTATATTAAGAAGATCATAACATGAATGGTCATTAAACAAATAAAAGAGAAAATAAATAGAAGAACATTGAACCTGAGATGAAGAAGAAATATTCCTAATCCTAAAAATCCTAAGAGAGAGGAGGGAACCTCCCTCTCTAAAAGCTACATCTAAATCCTAAAAACTATATATGAATCCAGTATTCAGTCCCCCTTTTATGAATGGATGGATTCCTTCATTTATAGTCCTCCAATCTGTGTTCTCTGGGCTTGGATCTGGGCCAAAAAGGGGCTCAGAAGTTGCTGGGAATGACTTCTGCAAATTCTGCAGATCGCGCATGTTACGCGTCCGCGTGGGTCACGCGGTCGCATCATCTGGAGTGTTGTTCTTCCACGCGGTTGCATCAGTCATGCGCCCGTGTCAGTTGTATTTCGCAAGTCACGCGTTCGCCTCATCCATGCGCTCGCGTCGATTCTTTTTTTGCGTGAACCGCGCGTTCGCGTCGTCCATACGGACGCGTCACTGCTAGTTCCTCCAAGGACTCCAATTTGTGCTTTCCTTCCATTTTTGTATGTTTCCTTTCCATCTTTTAAGTCATTTCTGCCCTATAAAACCTGAAAGTTCTCAACACACAAATCACGACATCGAATGGTAATAAAGGATAATTAAATTTGATAATTTTAAAGCATAGGAAACATGTTTTCTCATATATCATATCCTATGGAAGGAATTGTAAAATCATGCAAATTCATATGAATAAGTAGGTGAAGAGTTGATAAATCATTCAATCTAAGTACAAGATTTATCATAAAAAAGTGGTTTATCAATGCTCTTTGATTTTGACCTTCCCAACTACAACATGAGTAGTTGTTAGATTCATCAGAATATGATTCATTCTGTGTCTCTGGGAGGTGTTCATACTCCATCATTTCTTGTTGATATTTGATGAGCGGATAATTTATACGCTTTTTGGCAGTGCTTTTAGTATATTTTTAGTAGGATCTAGTTACTTTTAGGGATATTTTCATTGGTTTTTATGGTAAATTCACATTTCTGGACTTTACTATGAGTTTGTGTGTTTTTCTATGATTTCAGGCGAAATTTGCCTGAAATTGAGGGACCTGAGCAAAACTCTGAAGGAAGGCTGACAAAGGGACTGCTGATGCTGATGGATTCTGACCTCCCTGCAGTCAAAGTGGATTTTCTGGAGCTACAGAACTCCAAATGGTGAGCTTTCAACGGCATTGGAAAGTAGACATCCGGGGCTTTCCAGCAATATATAATAGTCCATACTTTGTTCGAGGCTAGACGACGTAAAATGGCGTTCAACGCCAGTTATAGGCAGCAGTCTGGCGTCCAGCGCCAGAAAAGGATCCAAAACCAGAGTTCAACGCCAGAAAAGGATCCAAAACTAGCGTTCAACTCCACAAATGGCCTCTGCACGTGGATAACTCAAGTCTCAGCCCCAGCACACACCAAGTGGGCCCCAGATGTGGATTTCTGCACTTAGACTTAATTCTGTAAACCCTAGTAACTTGTTTAGTATAAATAGAACTATTAACTATTGTATTGGGAGTCTTTTGACCAGTCGAATCTTTGGTCTCAGTTTTATTCAATTATTCATCTTAGGAGACTATTGATCACGCCTAAGGGGGCTGGCCTCTCGGCTATGCCTGAACCTTCATAGCTTATGTATTTTCAACGGTAGAGTTTCTACACTCCATAGATTAAGGTGTGAAGCTCTACTGTACCTCAAGTATTAATGCAATTCTATTTTCTTCTATTCAATTCGACTTGTTCTTATTCCAAGATATTCGTTGCACTACACTTTGATGAATGTGATGATCCGTGACACTCATCATCATTCTCACCTATGAACGCGTGCCTGACAACCACCTCCGTTCTACATTAGACCGGATGCATATCTCTTGGATTCCTTAATCAGAATCTTCGTGGTATAAGCTAGAATTGATGGCGGCATTCATGAGGATCCGGAACGTCTAAACCTTGTCTGTGGTATTCCGAGTAGGATCTGATGATCGAATGACTATGACGAGCTTCAGACTCGCGAGTGTTGGGCGTTAGTGACAGACGCAAAAGAATCAAGGGATTCTATTCCAGTAGAAGCGGGAACCAACCAGTGATTAGCCGTGCTGTGACAGAGCGCTTGAGCATAGTTTTCACTGCGAGGATGGGATGTAGCCTTCGACCAGTGTGATGCCTCCAGACGATTAGCCATGCAGTGACAGCGCAGAGGACCATTTTCCAGAGAGGATACAAAGTAGCCATCGCCGAACGGTGAACCCCTATATACAGCTTGCCATGGAAAGGAGTAAGAATGATTGAGTTGAAGCAATAGGAAAGCAGGCGTTCTTGAGCCATACAGTATCTCTATTCGCTTATTTGAAATTCCTACCAATGAATCTACATAAGTATTCTATCCTTTACTGTTATTAAATTAATTATCTAATCCAATCATGTTTAATCCGCCTGACTGAGATTTGCAAGGTGACCATAGCTTGCTTCAAGCCAACAATCTCTGTGGGATCGACCCTTACTCACGTAAGGTTTATTACTTGGACGACCCAGTACACTTGCTGGTTAGTTGAACGGAGTTGTGTCCACACATAGTAAAGAGCCACAATAATGATTCCATACAATAACAAAGAGTACTACATTGATGTGATCACAATTTCGTCCACCAAGTTTTTGGCGCCGTTGCCGGGGACTGTTTTAATAGCAGTTACGTGCAACTACAGCGCCAAGTTGATCCAGCAACAGCACCAAGTTTTTGGCGCCGTTGCCGGGGATTGTTCGAGTTTCGACAACTAACGGTTCATCTTGTTGCTCAGATCAGGTAATTTTATTTTTCTTTTATTTTCTATTTTCAAAAAAATATAAAAATACAAAAAAAATTTTTTTTCTTTTGCGTTTTTCATAAATTACTTTTCGAAAAATACAAAAAAAATTACAAAATCATAAAATCAAAAATATTTGTGTGTTTCTTGTTTGAGTCTAGTGTCAATTTCAAGTTTGGTGTTTTGCATGTGTCATAAGAGTTTTCGAAAATTCATCATATGTTCTTCATGATCTTCAAGTTGTTCTTGGCCAGTCTTCTTGTTTGATCTTGATATTTTATTGTTGTTTGTGTTTTGTTGTTTTTCATATGCATTTTTGCATTCATATCACATAAGCATTGCATATTTCTAAGTTTGGTGTCTTGCATGTTTTCTTTGCTTTAAAAATTTTCAAAAATATGTTCTTGATGTTCATCTTGATCTTCAAAGTGTTCTTGTTGTTCATCTTGACATTCATAGCATTTTTGCATACATTCATGGTTTTGATCCAAAATTTTCATGTTTTAGTTCAAAATTGTGTTTTTCTCATGCATCATTAAAAATTAAAAAAAAATATCTTTTCCTTATTTTTCTCAAAATTTTCGAAAATTTGGATTGACTTTTTCAAAAATTTTTAAAATTAGTTGTTTCTTATGAGTCAAATCAAATTTTCAATTTTAAAAATCCTATCTTTTTCAAAATCTTTTTCAAAAATCATATATTTTTCATTTTTCTTAATTATTTTTGAAAATTTTAAAAATTTTTTTTCAAAAATCTGTCTTATCTTTATCCCATAATTTTCGAAAATAATATCATCAATTAATGTTTTGATTAAAAAATTTAAAGTTTGTTACTTGCTTGTTAAGAAAGATTAAAACTTTAAGTTCTAGAATCATATCACTTGATTTCTTGTGAGTCAAGTCATTAATTGTGATTTTAAAAATCAAATTTTTTTCAAAACTAATTTCAATCATATCTTTTCAAAAAAAAAAAATCTTTTTCAAAAATTCTATCTTTTTCAAAATTGATTTTAAAATATCTTTTCTAACTTCATATCTTTTTATCTTTTAAAAATTTGATTTTCAAAATATCTTTTTCAATCAACTAACTAACTTTTTGTTTGTTTCTTATCCTTTTCAAAACCACCTAACTAAATTTCTCCTTCTAATTTTCGAAAATATCTTCCCTCTTTTTCAAAATTTCTTTTTAATTAACTAATTATTTTAATTTTTGATTTTAATTTTCGAAAATCACTAACCCTTTTTCAAAAAAATAATTTTCGAAAATTCTTCTTCTCTCTCATCTCCTTCTATTTATTCATTCATCTACTAACACTTCTCTTCACTCACCAAAAATCCGAACCCTCTCTCTTTGAGTTCAGATTTTCTCTTCTTCTTTTCTTCTACTCACATAAAGGAACCTCTATACTGAAGTAGAGAGGATTCCTATTATTATTATTTTTCTGTGCCCTCTTCTTTGTCATATGAGCAGGAGCAAGGACAAGGACATCCTTGTTGAAGCAGACCCAGAACCTGAAAGGACGCTGAAAAGGAAATTAAGAGAAGCTAAGTTACAACAATCCAGCAAGCACCTTTCAGAAAATTTCGAACAAGAAAAGGAGATGGCTGAAGAAAATAATAATAATAATAATGCAAGGAGAATGCTTGGTGATTATACCACGCCCACTTCCAAATTTGATGGAAGGAGCATCTCCATCCCTGCCATTGGGGCAAACAATTTTGAGCTGAAACCTCAGCTAGTTGCTCTAATGCAACAAAACTGCAAGTTCCATGGACTTCCATCTGAAGATCCATATCAGTTTTTAACTGAATTCTTGCAGATCTGTGAGACTGTAAAGATGAATGGAGTAGATCCTGAAGTCTACAGGCTCTTGCTTTTCCCTTTTGCTGTAAGAGACAGAGCTAGATTATGGTTGGACTCACAATCTAAGGATAGCCTGGACTCCTGGGATAAGCTGGTCATAGCCTTCTTGGCTAAGTTCTTTCCTCCTCAAAAGCTGAGCAAGCTTAGAGTGGATGTTCAGACATTCAAGCAAAAAGAGGGTGAATCCCTCTATGAAGCTTGGGAAAGATACAAACAGATGACCAAAAGGTGTCCTCCTGACATGCTTTCAGAATGGACCATTCTGGATATATTCTATTATGGTCTGTCTGAGTTTTCTAAGATGTCACTGGACCATTCTGCAGGTGGATCCATTCACCTAAAGAAAACGCCTGCAGAAGCTCAAGAGCTTATTGACATGGTTGCTAATAATCAATTCATGTACACCTCTGAGAGGAATTCTGTGAATAATGGAACGCCTCAGAAGAAGGGAGTTCTTGAGATTGATGCTCTGAATGCCATATTGGCTCAGAACAAATTGTTGACTCAACAAGTCAACATGATCACACAAAGTCTGAATGGATTGCAAAACGCATCCAACAGTACTAAAGAGGCATCTTCTGAAGAAGAAGCTTATGATCCTGAGAACCATGCAATTGCAGAGGTAAATTATTTAGGTGAACCTTATGGAAACACCTATAATTCATCATGGAGAAATCATCCAAATTTCTCATGGAAGGATCAACAAAAGCCACAACAAGGCTTTAATAATGGTGGAAGAAATAGGTTTAACAATAATAAACCTTTTCCATCATCCACTCAGCAACAGACAGAGCATTCTGAACAAAATACTTCTAATTTATCAAATTTAGTTTCTAATCTATCTAAGGCCACTCTGAGTTTCATGAATGAAACAAGGTCCTCCATAAGAAATCTGGAGGCACAAGTGGGCCAGCTGAGTAAGAAGATCACTGACATTCCTCCTAACACTCTCCCAAGTAATACTGAAGAAAACCCAAAAGGAGAATGCAAAGCCATTGAGGTAACCAACATGGCCGAACTTACAATGGGGGAAGAGGACGTGAATCCCAGTGAGGAAGACCTTCTAGGACGTCCAGTGATCAATAAGGAGGATCCCTCTGAGGAACCAAAAGAATCTGAGGCTCATATAGAGACCATAGAGATTCCATTAAACCTCCTTATGCCCTTCATGAGCTTTGATGAGTATTCCTCTTCTGAAGAGAATGAGGATGTCACTGAAGAGCAAGTTGCCAAGTACCTTGGTGCAACCATGAAGCTTAATGCCAAATTATTTGGTAATGAGGCCTGGGAAGATGAACCTCCCTTGCTCATCAATGAACTAAGTGATCTGGATCAACTGACATTGCCTCAGAAGAAACAGGATCCTGGAAAGTTCTTAATACCTTGTACCATAGGCACCATGACCTTTGAAAAGGCTCTATGTGACCTTGGGTCAGGGATAAACCTCATGCCACTCTCTGTACTGAAGAGGCTAAGAGCTCTTGAGGTACAGGAGGCCAATTTCTCATTAGAGATGGCAGACAGATCCATGAAAATAGCTTATGGAAAAGTAGAGGACATGTTAGTAAAGGTTGAAGGCCTTTACATCCCTGCTAATTTCATAATCTTGGATACTGGAAAGGATGAGGATGAATCCATCATCCTAGGAAGACCTTTCCTAGCCACAGCAAAATCTGTAATTGATGTGGACAGAGGAGAATTGACCCTCCAAATAAATGAGGACAACCTTGTGTTTACAACTCAAGGATCTCTCTCTGCACCCATGGAGAGGAAGCATACAAAGCTTCTCTCAAAGCAGAGTCAGCAAAAGCCCCCACAGTCAAACTCTAAGTTTGGTGTTGGGAGGCCACAACCAAACTCTAAGTTTGGTGTCCAACCCCCATATCCAAACTCTAAGTTTGGTGTTGGGAGGTCTTCACAAAGCTCTACAACTCTGTAAGGCTCCATGAGAGCCTTCTGTCAAGCTATTGACGTTAAAGAAGCGCTTGTTGGGAGGCAACCCAATGTTTATTTATCTAATTTTATTTTATCTCTATTATTTATTTATGTTTTATTAGGTTCATGATCATGTGGAGTCACGAAAAAATAGAAAAATTAAAAACAGAATAAAAAACAGCAGAAGGAAAATCACACCCTGGAGGAAGAGCTTACTGGCATTTAAACGCCAGTAAGGAACAATTTTGGGCGTTCAACGCCAGAACAGAGCATGGTTCTGGTGCTGAACACCAGAAAAGGGCAGCATCTGGGCGTTTGAATGCCAGAAGTGCACCCTGGAGAAGAGCTGGCGCTGAACGCCCAGAACAAGCATGGTTATGGCGTTCAACGCCAGAAATGGCCCCCAATTGGGCATTGAACGCTCAGAACATGCATGGTTCTGGCGTTCAAAGCCAAAAATGGCTAGGAATTGGGCGTTCAACGCCCAGAATAGGCACCAATCTGGCGCTGAACGCCCAGAATTGAGTGCATGGGCATTTTACATGCCTAATTGGGTGCAAGGTTGTATATCCTTGAACACCTCAGGATCTGTGGACTCCACAGGATCACCTCAGGATCTGTAGACACCACAGGATCCCCACCTACCTCCACTCACTTCTTCTCACCCCTCTTTCACACATTCCCATAAACACTCTTCCCCAAAACCCTTCACCAATCACTTCAATCTCTCTTCCCCATCACTTCTTCACCATTCACATCCATCTTCACTTCCCAATAAACCCCACCCACCTTCAAAATTCAAAACCAATTTCCCTCCCATCCCTCCCTATATGGCCGAACCTCATACCCCCTCTTTCCCCTATATATACCTCTCCATTCTACTCCATTTTCACACAAACACACCCTCTCTTCTACACCCTAGCCGAAACCACGTCACCCCTCTCTTCCATATCTTCTTCTTCTTCTTCTTCTTCTTCTTCTTCTTCTTCTCTTCTTTCTTTTCTTGCTCGAGGATGAGCAATTTTCTAAGTTTGGTGTGGTTAAAAGCAAAGCTTTTTATTTTTCCATTACCATTGATGGCACCTAAGACCGGAGAAAGCTCTAGAAAAGGCAAAGGGAAGACAAAAGCTTCCACCTCCGAGTCATGGGAGATGGAAAGGTTCATCTCCAAAGCCCATCAAGACCACTTTTATGATGTTGTGGCTCATAAGAAGGTGATCCCCGAGGTCCCTTTCAAACTCAAGAAGAATGAGTATCCGGAGATCCGACATGAGATTCGAAGAAGATGTTGGGAAGTTCTAACCAACCCTATTCAACAAGTCGGCATCCTTATGGTTCAAGAGTTCTATGCCAATGCATGGATCACTAGGAACCATGATCAAAGTAAGAACCCGAACCCAAATAATTACACTACAATGGTTCGGGGGAAATACTTAGATTTTAGTCCGAAAAATGTGAGGTTGGCGTTCAACTTGCCAACCATGGAAGAGAACGCACGTCCATACACAAGGAGGGTCAACTTTGATCAAAGGTTGGACCAAGTCCTCATGGACATATGTGTGGAAGAAGCTCAATGGAAAATTGACTCCAAAGGCAAGCCGGTTCAATTGAGAAGATTGGACCTTAAGCCCATGGCTAGAGGATGGTTGGAGTTCATCCAACGCTCCATCATCCCCACTAGCAACCGGTCCGAAGTTACTCTAGACCGGGCCATCATGATCTATAGCATCATGATTGGTGAAGAAGTAGAAGTTCATGAAGTCATTTCAAGAGAATTCTACAAAATAGCCGATAAGTCCTCTCCCATGGCAAGGCTAGCTTTTCCTCATCTTATTTGCCATCTATGTTACTCGGCCGGAACTTTCATAGAAGGCGACATCTCCATCGAGGAAGAGAAGCCCATCACTAAAAGAAAGATGGAGCAAACAAGGGAGCCCACTCATGAAGCCCAAGGGACGCATGAAGAAGCTCACCATCATCAAGAAATCCCTGAGATGCCTCAAGGGATGCACTTTCCTCCAAATAATTATTGGCAACAAATCAACACTTCTCTTGAAGATTTGAGCCACAATATGGGACAACTAAGGGTGGAACATCATGAACACGCCCTCTTGCTCAATGAAATTAGAGAAGATCAAAAAGCAATGAGGGAGGAGCAACAAAGACAAGGAAGAGACATTGAAGAAATCAAGGACATCATAGGCTCCTCAAGAAGAAAACGCCATCATCACTAAGGTGGACTCATTCCTTGTTCTTAATTTCTCTATTTTTTGTTTCTCTATGTTATATGTCTATTTATGTTTTGTGTCTCCATGATCATTAGTAGTTAGTAGCTATGTCTTAAAGCTATGAATAACTCCATGAACCCTCCACCTTTCTTAAATAAAAATGTTTTAAATTTAAAAGAACAAGAAGTACATGAGTTTTGAATTTATCTTTGAATTTAATTTAATTATATTGATGTGGTGATAAATGCTTTTTGTTTATCTAAATGAATGCTTGAACAGTGCATATGTCTTTTGAATTTGTTGTTTGAGAATGTTAAATATGTTAGCTCTTGAAGAATGATGAATAAAGAGAAATATTATTGATAATCTGAAAAATCATGAAATTGATTCTTGAAGCAAGAAAAAGAAGTGAAAAAAAAAAGCAGAAAAAGCCAATAGCCCTTAAAACCAAAAGGCAAGGGTAATAAAAAGGGTCCAAGGCTTTGAGCATCAGTGGATAGGAGGACCTAAAGGAATAAAATCCTGGTCTAAGCGGCTAAACCAAGCTGTCCCTAACCATGTGCTTGTGGCGTGAAGGTGTCAAGTAAAGAGCTTGAGACTGAGCGGTTAAAGTCGTGATCCAAAAGCAAAAAGAGTGTGCTTAAGAACCCTGGACACCTCTAATTGGGGACTCTAGCAAAGCTAAGTCACAATCTAAAAAGGTTCACCCAGTTATGTGTCTGTGGCATGGATGTATCCGGTGGTAATACTGGAAAACAGAGTGCTTTGGGCCACGGCCAAGACTCAAAAGTAACTGTGTTCAAGAATCAACATACTTAACTAGGAGAATCAATAATACTATCTGAAATTCTAAGTTCCTATAGAAGCCAATCATTCTGAACTTCAAGGGATAGAGTGAGATGCCAAAACTGTTCAGAGGCAAAAAAAGCTACAAATCCCGCTCATCTAATTATAATTAATATTCATTGATGGTTTGGAATTTATAGTATTTTCTTTTCTTTTTATCCTCTTTGATTTTCAGTTGCTTGGGGACAAGCAACAATTTAAGTTTGGTGTTGTGATGAGCGGATAATTTATACGCTTTTTGGCAGTGCTTTTAGTATGTTTTTAGTAGGATCTAGTTACTTTTAGGGATGTTTTCATTGGTTTTTATGCTAAATTCATATTTCTGGACTTTACTATGAGTTTGTGTGTTTTTCTGTGATTTCAGGCGAAATTTGCCTGAAATTGAGGGACCTGAGCAAAACTCTGAAGGAAGGTTGACAAAGGGACTGCTGATGCTGATGGATTCTGACCTCCCTGCACTCAAAGTGGATTTTCTGGAGCTACAGAACTCCAAATGGTGCGCTTTCAACGGCATTGGAAATTAGACATCCAGGGCTTTCCAGAAATATATAATAGTCCATACTTTGTTCGAGGATAGATGACGTAAAATGGCGTTCAACGCCAGTTATGGGTAGCAGTCTGGCGTCCAGCGCCAGAAAAGGATCCAAAACCAGAGTTCAACGCCAGAAAAGGATCCAAAACCAGAGTTCAACTCCACAAATGGCCTCTGCACGTGGATAACTCAAGTCTCAGCCCCAGCACACACCAAGTGGGCCCCAGAAGTGGATTTCTGTACTTAGACTTAATTCTGTAAACCCTAGTAACTAGTTTAGTATAAATAGAACTATTTACTATTGTATTGGGAGTCTTTTGACCAGTCGAATCTTTGGTCTCAGTTTTATTCAATTATTCATCTTAGGAGACTATTGATCACGCCTAAGGGGGCTGGCCTCTCGGCCATGCCTGAACCTTCATAGCTTATGTATTTTCAACGGTAGAGTTTCTACATTCCATAGATTAAGGTGTGGAGCTCTACTGTACCTCAAGTATTAATGCAATTCTATTTTCTTCTATTCAATTCGACTTGTTCTTATTCTAAGATATTTGTTGCACTACACTTTGATGAATGTGATAATCCGTGACACTCATCATCATTCTCACCTATGAACGTGTGCCTGACAACCATCTCCATTCTACATTAGACCGGACGCATATCTCTTGGATTCCTTAATCAGAATCTTCGTGGTATAAGCTAGAATTGATGGCGGCATTCATGAGGATCCGAGTAGGATCCGATGATCGAATGACTGTGACGAGCTTCAGACTCGCGAGTGCTGGGCGTTAGTGACAGACGCAGAAGAATCAAGGGATTCTATTCCAGTAGAAGCGAGAACCAACCAGTGATTAGCCGTGCTGTGACAAAGCGTGTGAGCATAGTTTTCACTGCGAGGATGGGATGTAGCCTTCGACCAGTATGATGCCTCCAGATGATTAGCCATGCAGTGACAGCGCAGAGGACCATTTTCCAGAGAGGATACAAAGTAGCCATCGCCGAACGGTGAACCCCTATATACAGCTTGCCATGAAAAGGAGTAAGAAGGATTGAGTTGAAGCAATAGGAAAGCAGGCGTTCTTGAGCCATACAGTATCTCCATTCGCTTATCTGAAATTCCTACCAATGAATCTACATAAGTATTCTATCCTTTACTATTATTAAATTAATTATCTAATCCAATCATGTTTAATCTGCCTGACTGAGATTTGCAAGGTGACCATAGCTTGCTTCAAGCCAACAATCTCTGTGGGATCGACCTTTACTCACGTAAGGTTTATTACATGGACGACCCAGTACACTTGCTAGTTAGTTGAACGGAGTTGTGTCCACACATAGTAAAGAGCCACAATAATGATTCCATACAATAAAAAAGAGTACTACATTGATGTGATCACAATTTCGTCCACCAATATTCCCAACCACCATTAAGATCATGACAAAAATCATATTGTGGTGGTGGAAAATATCTCATGTTTTGATCACTTAGTAGACCTGGAGCATCTCTTGATTGCTCATATTCTATCATTTCTTGGTGGTATTCCCAGCCCCCATTATCATAATAACAAGAATCATTTTGTGGTGGTGGGCAATACCCCATGAAATTTGTTTGATCAAAAGATGAGGTGAACTCCATTTGAATTTTGTAAAACACAATCACCAATGAAAATTGAAATTCATAGTATCAAGAGAAAATAGAATATTAAAAGAACTTAATTGACAAAAACAAAGAAAATGCTTAATCTATAGTTATCACCCACTTTATCATTGTTGATCTAATCAATCCCCGACAATGGTGCCAAAAACTTGATGAGGGAAAATTAGAAGGTCCGCACAAACTAACCGGCAAGTGCACCGGGTAGCATCAAGTAGTAATAACTCACTTAGAGTGAGATTGATCCCACAGGGATTGATGGATCAAGCAACTTTAGTGAAGTGATTAGTCTAGTTACGCGAAATATTGAGATGAGTTTGGTGAAAATTGATTAACAGAATGTAAATTTCAGAGAATTGTAAATTGCTGAAAGTAAATTGGAAGAAACTTAAATGAAAAGAAACTTAAATTGCATGAAAAATAAATTGCAGGAAATGTAAAGGGCTTTGGGTGCAGGGAAATTAAAGAGGCAGTAAACCAAAGTACTCAAAGTGAACTCAAGGACAATTAATAGAAAGAAAAATTCATCAGGGATTGGAGGTATCATAATCTATCATGAATCAAATAAATCTCAACTTCTTTCTCAATCATATGAATAGATCTACGGCAGATTGAAATTGATTGGATCCCAATTCCTTGGAAATCCAATCTCTCTAATCACAATCAATCTTGCCAATTCCTTGATCTAATTGTCATGAGAAGAGGTTAAGCATTTTCTCTCATCCATAAGCCACACAAACTCTCTAGATCTCAATTTCTCCCGAATGGTGTTGATCAAGAGAGTTGCGAGAAACAGAGCTTCAGTTCTAATTTCCATGATTCCCCTTCCGAGGCTCATGTGGAAATTCACAGATTCAAACCCCCTTCTGGAGTGAATGAATCTCAATCAAAACGGAAGTTATTTCTTAGCTATCCAGATGAATTGAGAAGAAGAAGATGTTCACTTAATCATGTGAATTAAAATAGAGCTCCTCCCCCTAATGAATTGGGGTTCAGTGGATCTTAGCTCAAAGAACAAGTGTAGAGAAACTAAATTGGTAGAAAGTAAATTGGTAGATAGGCAAAGATGCAGGGAATTTAAATTACATAGAAATTAAACTCAGCTCAAGCAAACTCAAATGTAAAATTTCAAAAGAAAAGTGTAAGAAAATGGAAATTGCATAAACCAAGCTAAATTTAATTACAACTAAAATTTAAAAGTGCAGTAAAGAAAAAGAAATTCTAAGCTAAGCTCTCTACCAGAACCATCTATCCTACTCCTACTCTTACTACCCAAGCCCCCTTAATTCTACCAGAGAGCCTCCTATTTATACTCTCTTTCTCTTCTTGAATTGGGTCTGCATTGTACTTGGATGTGGGCCTTGGCCTTGTTAAAGCAAGCAAGAATGAGTCTCAGTGATGTTGAAAAGGGACAATTGACAATCCCGCTTTTGATCTGCATGGGTGCTAAATTTTATGGATGCTGATGTCAACGTTGGCCATAACGTTAGCAAGAAAACGTTGAGTCAATTTTTTGGCTTGAGAAAGGATTTTCAAAGGAGTGAGCGTTGCCGCCAACGTTTGACTCAACGTTGGTGTACCAACATTTTTCCATCGATGCACCGATTCAGCGTTTTGCGCGTTTGCGTCGCTCACCCGTTTGTGTATCTGGCCAAAATATGCATCCACGCGTATGCGTGGCCCCCGCGTACGCATCGATGCAAATTTTCCAAATTCAAATCTTGGATGCTCGTCGCAGACTTTGGAGGTAGCGTTTGATCACCAACGTTCCCTCCAACGTTGGCTTGTTCACGCGTACGTGTGAATGGTCAATGTTGCCATTTCACGCGTGCGCGTAGTGGTGCGGAATTTAAAACCACAAACTAACCGGCAAGTGCACCGGGTCGTACCAAGTAATACCTCAGGTGAGCGAGGGTCGATCCCACGAGGATTGATGGACTAAGCAACAATAGTGATTTACTTAGTTAGACTGACAGAAAATAGTGTTTGAGTGTTCAAAAGCATTAACAGTAAATTCAAAATAGTAGAAAGCAAGCAGTAAATTGGTATGAATAATATATGGAGAAATAGTTTAGGCTTCAGAGATATCTATTTTCCTGATTGACTTTTCTTATTAACTATTTTAATCATGCAAGATTTAATTCATGGCAAACTATATGTGACTAAACCCTAATTCCTTAGACCTTTTTAGTCTCCTCTAAAATTCATCAACTGCCAATTCCTTGGTCACTTAATTCCAATTAGAGGGTGAAGATTAATTCTAGTTTATATGCCACACAAATCCTAATTACCCAAATATAAGAGGATTATATGTCACGTATCCCGTTAAGTCCAGATAATTAGAAATTTAGGAGAATATGTTTTCAAGCTGTTGTTCAAGTAAAGAGCTTTTCCAAGTTATACAAGAACTCAATTAGAACATGGGTCATACTTCCATTCCACCAAATTCATAAGATAAAGAACGAAAACAATTCTTGAATTATAAATCAGTACATGAATTAAAATAGAAAAATAATAGTATCAATCCATACAATAGACAAAGCTCCTAACCTTAACAGTGGAGGTTTAGTTGCTCATGGTTCAGAGATAAAAACTAGGATTCAGGTAAACTGTAAAGTGCGGAATGAGGTAAGAGAAGAGAGAGCCCAAAGGGCTGATTCTTTTCCCTTTTTATATCTAATCCTAATTAATGTAAAATATATTTTCTAAAAATTAAATAATATCTTTTCCTAATTATAAATAAAATAAAAATTAAATCAAAATTAATTAATTTCAGCGCAGCTTTGTATGAGTGCTTGGGGACCATTTGGGGCATTTGGATCCACGCTAAACTTGGAAATTTCCAAGTTTAGCGTGGAGGAGGCAGCAGCATTTTTCTTGTTTCCCTTTGATTCCACACTGAACTTGGCTTTTTCCAAGTTTCAGCGTGGGATGTGGTGCGTGCTTCCCTAAGAGCTTTCAAGTTCCACGCTGAACTTAGCAGGGGCCAAGTTCAACGTGGAGGAGGCAGAGGTTTCTGGAGAAGAAGTATGCACTATTATATATTGTTGGAAATCCATGGAAGTTAGCTTTCCAATGCAGCTAGAATCACGTCAATTGGACATTTGTAGCTTAGGTTATTTTTATTTGAGTGCAAGGAGGTCAGGATTGACAGAATCATTCGCTTTCTCCCATTTCTGCTACAAAACTCCGTCAAATCCCTCTGGATGCTACCTGAAATAAATAGAATTGTGTGCAACTCAAAGTAGCATCCATAGTGGCTAAAAGATACTTAAATTTTGATTTAACTTAGCAATTCAAGTGCAAATTCACAAGGAAAAGATAGATAAGATGCTCACGCATCACAACACCAAACTTGAATTGTTGCTTGTCCTCAAGCAACCAAAATAAGTGCAGGATTAAGATGTGAATTTGCATGAGAAGTGAGAGTTAGTCATGATCATGTCTATTCTTAAAATGGGATTTATTCATTGTAACTCTGAACAGTTTTGGCATCTCACTCTCCTTTGAATCAGAGGAATGTCAGTGTCATTCAGAATTAGAATCCGGATCATATTATAAATTCTCTGATCTTTATACTCTAGTTTAATCCTTGAACACAACAAAATTTACTTTAATTCTCTTTTCTTTGGTGCTTTGCACCTTGAGCCTAGCCGTGACTTTGAATGTTTTGTCTCAAGCTTTACTTGACACGGAAACACCACAAGCACTTGACTGGGGAACTATTTCTAAATTTTGATTTTTTTTCTTTCAGTTACTCCTAGACAGTGGTGCTCAAAGCCTTTGGCATACTCTTTGAATGTAATTGGTCACGACTCTAAATACTCTGTCTCAAAGGTTACTTGAAACAAGAATATCACAAGCATATGACTAGGGAAACAACTCCTTAAGCTTTTGATTATTTCAGACCCCCTAGTCATTGATACTCAGAGCCTTGGACCTCGCTTTTATTTTTCTTTTGCTGTTTCTTTTGCTTCAAGGATTAAGCTTTCACTAATTTCAGAGAAGTCATAATAGTTCTCTAAATTGTTGTTCCTTATACATCAACATCTTTTGATTCAAATTCAAATATGCAATGTTCATGTCATTCATTCATAATCACAAATAATACCACCACATTTAAGTAAATAAGACTATTCTTTAATATAAACTCAATTCCTTATGCAATACATCACTTCTTTTCTTTTCTTCTTGATTTCAAGCTCAGTGAGTAATACATGAGACACTCCCCCCTTTTTTTAAAATTTTTTTTTGGCATATAACTAAAATACCAAGATGAACAGTAAATAAAACTAGACCCTAGGAATTGAAATAGTAGTTGATCATGCAATAACAAAATAAACAGAAAATAGGAGCCTAATTATATAAATAGCAAAATAAGATAGAGAATGAAAAAGGAACTGAGCCACCTCAATCTCCCTGATAGGGATCCCTCTCATCAGGCTGAGCTCTATAAGGTCCTCTCAGACGGCTATAATCCTGCCTCAGCTGCTGAATCTCCTGCCGCTGAGAGCGCTGATCAGCTCTCAATTCATCCAGGGTCGTACAGAGATGCTCGCATTGACTGTCCTGTATGGCCCTCATCTCATTAACAGACGCCATGTACTCCTGCCAGCGACTGTCATTAGCGACCCTCATTTGCTCCATGGAGGCTGCAAGCTGCTGCAAAAAATCTTGTGGTGGTTGATCTTGTCCCTAAGGAAGCTCTTCTTCATCTCCTTCCTCAGCCTGTTCTCTGGGGTGCCTTCGATATTCCCTTGTCTGTTCCAGCTGTTTCTTTGTGATGGGCTTCTCGGTTGGGATAGGGAAGTCATTATTTATCTTCACTCTAGCAGCATCACAGAGACGAAAGATGAGATGTGGGAAGCCCAATCTGGCATTATCCTTGGTGTTGGTGACGATGTGGTAAAATTGATTAGCAATAACGTCTGCCACCTCCACTGGCTCTCCCAATAGAATACAGTGGATCATGATTGCTCAGTCCGAAGTACACTCGGACCGGTTGCTCGTGGGCATAATGGACCGGCGAATGAAATGGTGCCATCCTCTAGCCAAAGGCTTCAAGTCACCAACTTTGATATGGCCGGGTTCCCCTCATGCCCCCATTATCCACTGTGCACCTGGAATGCAAATGTCGGCGATTACTTGTTCCAACCGCTGATCTCTGTACATCCTCTCACTGTAGGAACTAAGTGATTGTTCGGTCTCTGGCATCTGGAGGGCCTGTCTGATGATCTCTGGGCTGAAGTCAATGGTTCTTCCCCTTACAAAAGTTTTGTGGTTCCTTTCATTTATGCCAGACACATTCTTATAGGTAATCCACATGTTCCCATAGAATTCTTGAACCATCAACTGTCCCGCCTGTGGGTGTGGATTGCACAGAACTTCCCATTCTCTTCTCTGAATCTCATGTGTAATTTCTGGAAGTTCATCCGGTTGAAGCTTAAACTGCACTTCTGGTAAAACCGGCCTCTTGCCAGTGATATCAAAAAAATGTTCTTCATGTAACTTAGATTTGAAGCGCCTTGAGTTATGAGAACCGATTGCTGGTTCCTTTTCCTTTCTCTTTTTGGACGGTTGGATGGTCTTAGGTGCCATAAAGATAAATCAAATAAAGCAGCGGAGTGGCAGCAGCAACACCAAACTTAAAACTGTTGCACGTCCCCGAGCAATTGAAAGAAATACAAAGGGGAAGAAGAAAGAGAAACAGAAATTTAAATAGCAGAAAATAAAAGACAATGCTAAAATTATTTTTCTGGTCTTTTTTTTTTCGTCGTGACACAGAACAGACAAATAAAATAAAAAAAGAAGAAGGGAATAGAGGTGGGGTACGGGAC
The DNA here is from genome assembly GCF_000817695.3 of Arachis duranensis. Classification (NCBI taxonomy): domain Eukaryota; kingdom Viridiplantae; phylum Streptophyta; class Magnoliopsida; order Fabales; family Fabaceae; genus Arachis; species Arachis duranensis. The sequence goes on along the minus strand of NW_026264987.1, from coordinate 1,308,181 downwards.
AGAGGGGGCTTGATATAGTAGTGGAGGGTTGGTTAGGGGATCACGGACGCTGGTCTAGGACAAGGGGTGAAAGGGTGTTGTGGTCGAAGGTTCTGTTTTGGGGAAGGATGGTCGGGTGGGGGTAGTTGAGTGAGAAGGAGGTGATGAGGGAGAGTGAGTTAAGTGGGGGTGGAAGGTTTGCTGTGTATGGAATGAGGCGTGAAGCTGGGATTAAATAGGAAGGGTTAGGGGAGAGGGAGTCACGGGTGGATGGCTTTGGAGTGAGAGAGGCTGGTCTTTGGTGCGTTGGGAAGGGAGGAGGCTATGGTCAAAGGGGTAGGGGAATATATGGGGAATGGAATGGCTTGTTAAAGGTAGGATGGGAAAGGGGCTTCAGTTGCAGTGGACAGGGGATCACGAGAAAGAGAGGGAATCAGGGAGTGTTGGTAATTGATCTGATGGATTTTGGTGGGATTTGAGGTTGATTTGGCGAGGATTTGGGGGGTAAGGACTAAGGAGTGAGCTGGCACTGAACTTGAAGGAAAAGGAGTTCAGCGTCTGGCAACTCTCACTTAGTACGTGTTTTCCACGCTGAACTTGGAATTTTCCAAGTTCAGCGTGGGTTTTGGTTCCTGGCACGTTAATTGACGTCGTTCTCCACGCTGAACTTGGAATTTCCCAAGTTCAGCGTGGACTTGGCAGTAAGAACTCCCTCTTTGCATGCTTCTAACCACGCTGAACTTGGAAAATCCCAAGTACAGCGTGAAACTGGCAGAGACTTCCTCCAAATTACACGCTTCTAACCACGCTGAACTTGGAAAATTCCAAGTTCAGCGTGGAGCTGGCAGAATCAACCTCCTCTAGAGTGGTCAAGAATTTTTTCTAAGTGTCCGGTTCCTGTTTTAAAATTTCTACATGATCAATACACAAGTAAAACAAAGGAAAATAGTAAAAACTCAAGAAAAATCAAACAAATAATATAATCAACTCAATGGAAAGATAACTAAGGATACGAAATTATCGGGTTGCCTCCCGACAAGCGCTTCTTTAACGTCACTAGCTTGACGGCCAGTCCTGCTAATTCAGCAGATGAGCAGACCTCTGGCGATCAATCTCGCCTCCAAGATAGTGTTTCAACCTTTGACCATTCACGGTAAATTTTCTGTTAGAATTCTCTTCCTGTATTTCCGCATGGCCATATGGTGAAGCTCTGGTAACCACAAACGGTCCTGACCACCGGGATTTCAGCTTCCCAGGAAAGAGTTTGAGCCTTGAATTATACAGAAGCACTCTCTGTCCTGGCTCAAAGACTCTGATGGCAATCTTCTTGTCATGCAATAACTTGGTTTTCTCTTTATAGAGCTTGGCATTCTCATAGGCTGAATATCTGAATTCATCAAGTTCATTCAACTGAAGCATTCGCTTAATTCCTGCAGCTTTTGAATCAAGATTCAAATACCTGATTGCCCAGTAAACTTTATGCTCTAGCTCAACTGGCAAGTGACAGGCTTTGCCATAGACCAACTGATAAGGGGACATGCCAATAGGAGTCTTGTAAACTGTCCGGTATGCCCAGAGAGCATCATCAAGCTTCCTAGACCAGTCCTTTCTTGAAACACTGACGGTCTTTTCCTGAATCCGCTTGAGTTCCCTGTTGGAGACTTCAACCTGCCCACTTGTCTGAGGGTGATAGGGGGTTGCCACTTTATGACGGACTCCATATCTCTGCAGAAGTGAGTCCAGCTGTCTATTACAGAAGTGGCTTCTACCATCACTAATGAGTGTCCTTGGGACACCAAACCGGCTAAAGACATATCTCTGAAGAAAGCTCATCACCACTTTGGCATCATTGGTGGGTAGAGCCACAGCTTCCACCCACTTGGACACATAATCAACTGCCACTAGGATATAGTTGTTTGAATGTGAGGGTGGAAAAGGTCCCATGAAATCAATACCCCATACATCAAACAACTCAACCTCGAGAATCCCCTGCTGTGGCATTTCATGATTGGCAGGAAAATTCGTGGCTTTTTCACATCTGTCACAGTGCTTCAGAAATTTTCTTGAGTCTCTGAAGAGAGTCGGCCAGTAGAACCCGCTCTGAAGGACCTTTGTAGCTGTCCTTTCACCACCAAAGTGGCCTCCATAATCAGAACCATGACAGTGCCAAAGAATCTGTTGTCTCTCCTCATCCGGGACACATCTCCAGATTATACCATCTGAACACTTTTTAAAAAGGTATGGTTCCTCCCAAATGTAGTACTTTGCATCAGTCAATAGCTTCTTTACTTGTTTCCTACTGTACTCCTTTGGAATAAAATTCATGGCTTTGTAGTTTGCTATGTCTGCAAACCATGGAGCCTGCTGAATGAGGAACAATTGCTCATTTGGAAATGTCTCAGTTACAGCTTTGGGTGGTTGTACTGCTGCTTCAGGCCCAATTCTAGATAGATGGTCAGCTACTTGATTTTCTGACCCTTTTCTGTCTTTTATCTCAATATCAAACTCTTGAAGGAGCAACACCCATCTGATTAATCTTGGTTTAGAGTCCTGCTTGGTTAAAAGGTACTTCAAAGCAGCATGATTAGTATAAACAATAACCTTAGAACCAATTAAATAGAACCTAAACTTATCAACAGCATACACAATAGCCAATAATTCTTTTTCTGTAGTAGTGTAATTCTTTTGGGCATCATTTAACACACGACTAGCATAGTAAATGACATGTATAAGCTTGCCATGCCTCTATCCTAAAACAGCTCCTATAGCAAAATCACTAGCATCACACATCAACTCAAATGGTAAATCCCAGTCAGGGGGAGCCATAATGGGAGCAGAGGTGAGGTTTGCTTTCAGAGTTTCAAAAGCATGCAGGCAATCAGAATTAAAGACAAAAAGAACATCAACAACCAACAGGTTGCTCAATGGTTTAGCAATTTTAGAAAAGTCCTTTATAAATCTCCTATAAAACCCTGCATGACCCAAGAAGCTCCTGACTGCCTTAACATTAGCTGGTGGTGCTAATTTTTCAATCACCTCCACCTTTGCTCTGTCAACCTCAATCCCCTTACTTGAAATCCGGTGTCCAAGAACAATGCCTTCTGTAAGCATAAAATGGCATTTTTCCCAATTTAAAACAAGGTTTGATTCTTGACACCGTTTCAAGACAAGGGATAAATGCTTCAGGCAGGATTCAAAAGAATTACCAAAGATAGAAAAATCATCCATAAATACCTCAATGAACTTTTCAACCATATCAGAAAAAATTAAAAGCATACACCTCTGAAAAGTTGCTGGAGCGTTACAGAGTCCAAACGACATTCTCCTGTAAGCAAATACTCAAAAGGGGCATGTGAATGCTGTCTTCTCTTGATCTTGAGGGTCCACTGCAATTTGATTATATCCAGAATATCCATCTAGAAAACAATAAAAAGCATGACCAACTAACCTCTCAAGCATCTAATCAATGAAAGGCAGGGGGAAGTAATCCTTCCTTGTAGCAGTGTTGAGCCTCCTGTAGTCTATGCACATTCTCCATCCTGTGACTGTTCTTGTAGGAATAAGCTCATTCTTTTCATTCTTGACCACTGTCATCCCTCCTTTCTTGGGAACTACCTGCACAGGACTTACCCAAGGACTGTCAGAAATAGGGTAAATAATACCTGCTTCCCATAATTTCATTACCTCTTTTTGGACTACCTCTTTCATGGTTGGATTGAGTCTCCTTTGTGGTTGCACAACTGGTTTAGCATCATCTTCAAGGAGGATCTTGTGCATACACTTTGTTGGACTAATCCCCTTCAAGTCACTAATGGTCCACCCAAGAGCTGTTTTATGGCTCCTAAGCACTGAAATAAGCGCCTCTTCCTCTTTAGGCTTTAGGGAAGAGCTAATAATCACTGGATAGGAATCATTTTTACCTAAGAATACATATTTCAGAGAAGGAGGTAAAGGTTTGAGCTCAAGCTTGGGGGCTTTCTCCTCTACTTTAGGCGTGTGAATCATATCCTTTTGAGATGGTGAATTATCAACTTCAACTAATTCATGCTCAGAGATAGGATCCAGAATATCATCAAGTACCTCAGCTTTCAGTACCTCTTGAACAAGTGGTTCGATAACATCTATTTTCATACACCCTTCAGAATCATTAGGGTGCTTGAGAGCTTCGAAAATATGAAGGACCACCTATTCTTCGTTGACCCTCAGGGTTAATTCACCGTTTTGCACATCAATCATAGCTCTACCTGTAGCTAAAAAGGGTCTACCAAGTATAATAGAGGATTTTACCTCCTCTTCCATGTCTAATATAACAAAATCAACAGGAAAAATGAATGGTCCTACTTTAACAAGTAAATCCTCAACAACACCCACAGGTAATTCAATAGAGAGATCAGCAAGTTGAAGAGAAATATGAGTGGGTTTTACCTCCTCAATTTGAAGCTTTTTCATCACTGAAAGTGGCATGAGATTGATACTAGCTCCAAGGTCACATAAAGCTCTCTGAATGGTGACATCTCCAATGGTGCAAGGAATTACAAAGCTCCCTGGATCTGGCATATTCTCAGAAAGGTTGTGTTGAATAATGGCACTGCATTCCTTGGTTAATACCACTGTTTCTTGTTCCTTCCAATTCCTCTTGTGGCTCAAAAATTCTTTCAGAAATTTTGCATAGAGAGGCATTTGCTCAAGAGCCTCTACAAAAGGAATGTTGATCTGCAGCTTCTTAAAGACATCTAAAAATTTAGAAAACTGCTTTTCTTTGGAAGCCTTCTGAAGCCTCTGAGGATATGGCATTTTTGGCTTGTATTCAGGATCCTTTGGCAAGGTGGGTGATAAACCGCTATTTTATGGTTTATATTGTGTTTAATTGTGTGGTTTTATCATGATCCTTACCCACTTATTCATTAATTTAGCATGCATTTATATTTCCTTCCTAAAATTATTACATGATTGAAAACTGCTTCCTAGAGACTTTTTAATTGTGCATTTTAGTTCTCCTTTATCCCATTCGATGCCGTGATCTGTGTGTTAAGTGTTTCAGGCTTTATAGGGCATGGATGAGTTGGAGATTGGAAAGGAAGCTAGCAAAAATGGAAGGAACACAAGAAATTGAGGAGATAACCAGCGAGAAGTGACACGGCCGCATGGCTCACGCGTTCGCGTGAAAGAGGAGAAATCGCAGTGACGCGGCCGCATGGCTCACGCGACCGTGCGGAATGGAAAAGCACAAGTGACGCGGAGGCGTGGACGACGCGAACGCGTGGCAGGGAAAAACGCGAATGACGCGTTCGCATGGATATCGCGATCGCGTGACGTGCGCGATCTGCATAATCTGCAGATTCTGATGGGGGCAATTTTGGGCCTTATTTTGACCCAGTTTTCGGTCCAAAACAGCAGACTAGAGCCAGAGAACATGCAGAAACCAGAGACAACATTCATTCTACACAGTTTTAGTTTTAGATCTAGTTTTTATTCCTCTTCTAGGTTTTTCTCTCTACACATTGATAGTTTTTAGGATTTGATTTTTCTACCACTTTTCGCATTGGGATACTGAGAAGAGTTATTACCTCATCAAGACTTTGTCATTCTAGTTCGTTTTCTTTACTTGGCTTTACTCTTCCATGTCCTTTGTTCTGCTAATTTTACCATTGGAATATTATTAGGATTTATTTAATACAAGGATCACTTTTATTTTCATTTGATTACTTTGATTTTTGTTTACAATGTCTTTCTTTAATTCCTTTTCATATGTTATGAACTTTACATTCACAATGAGCGAGTAGTTTCCTAACTTGATGGGGAGTTGATTGAAAGGAACCAATTGAGTTGGAAGGCTTGAAAGAAAGATTGTAATTGGGTTATTGTTGGCTTGCCCCCCAGTCACTAATACCAATCCCTTTTAATTAAGTGGGTTGCAACTTGTGAACGGGCATAGCATCCCAACTTGTTTAACTTTCCCTTACCTAGTAAGAGATAACTAAACAGGATAAGCTTTTATTATCAATTAATCTAGAGAGTAATCCAACAACAGCGGGACTTCCAACTAATCAACTCCCAGTCAAGGCTTTTATTTACATTATTCAAATTCTCCAATTTTATTTCCTGTTTACTCAACTTCAACCTTTTTGAAAACATCTGATTAATAAAATAGCACACTTTTCTGCAACTCGTTGGGAGACGACCTGGGATTCATACTCCCAGTATTTAAAATTTAAATTTCTATGACACCTTTCTAAATTGATAAGTGGATTTCTGGTGAGTTAAGAACTATACTTGCAACGTACACATTTTAATAATTTTTAATTCACCAATTTCCGCCGCATCAGTGGGATAAGTGTCAAGAGAATCAGGGAATGGGTTGTCTATACGCTTTGGAGGGACGTGCTCCACTTCTTCCTTCTTCTCTTTTGGAGCTTCTTTTTCAACTAACTTTTCATTGACCTTGGTCTCAGAGCCAGCTACTTTACCACTTTTCAATTGAATAACCTTGAAATCTTCTCTTGGGTTCACAACTGTATCACCTGGGAATGTATTTGCAGACCTCTCAGGTATTTGCTTGCTCAGCTGGCCCATTTGCACCTCCAAGTTTCTATTGGAAGCTCTAGTTTTCTGCATAAAACTCCTCATCATCTCCTAATTAGAATCTTCTTGGGATTTAGAATTTGCCTGCTGAGGTTGTTGTTGTTGTTGGTGAGATTGAAATTGGCGGTTATTGTGGTTGTTCTGTTGGAAGCCGCCTTGAGAATTATTGTTGAAGTTCTGAGATCTCTGAGGTTAGTCCCTCCACCCAAAATTTGGGTGATTTCTCCATCCTTGATTGTATGTCTTAGAGTATGGGTCATTATTGGGATTCCTAGGACCACTACCCATGTAATTGACCTGTTCAGAAGAGGATTGAGCATAATCATAATTATTATTTTGCACAAAATTACCTATCGTGTCATAAGGGACCTCTTGAGGTGGACTTTAGGTGTTGATAGCTGAGACTTGCATGCCACCTATCTGTTGAGTAAGTAGATTTATTTGCTAAGACATAAGCTTGTTCTGAGCAAGAATAGCATTATAAGCTTCTACTTCCATAACACCCTTCTTCTGAGGAGTCTCAGAGTTCACAGGATTCCTGTTAGATGAGTATAAATATTGGTTGCTAGCAACCAATTCAATAAGCTCAATAGTCTCCTCCGGTGTCTTCTTCTTGTGCAGTGAACCACCTATAGAATTATCTAAGCACATCTTGGACATTTCACCCAAACCTTCATAAAATATATCTAGTTGGGTCCATTTGGAGAACATGTCCAGAGGGCATTGCCTAGTCAGTAGCTTGTATCTCTCCCAAGCTTCATAAAGAGTTTCACCTTCCATTTGCTTGAAGGTCTGAACCGCCACCCTAACCTTAGTCAGCTTCTTTGGTGGGAAAAATTTAGTCAGAAACTCAGTGACAACCTTGTTCCAAGTATCCAAACTCTCCTTGGGTTGGGAATCTAGCCATAGTTTTGCTCCATCCCTCAGGGCAAACGGGAAGAGCATTAGTTTGTACACATCTGGGTTCACTCTGTTTGTCTTCACAGTATCACAAATCTGCAGAAAATTTGAAATGAATTAATTTGGGTCTTCGTGGGGAAGACCATGATACTGGCAGTTTTGTTGCACCAGGGTGACCAATTGTGGCTTCAACTCAAAGTTGTTCGCAGTTATAGGAGGCACCACAATGCTTTTTCCATAAAGATCTGCAGTAGGTGCAGAGTAAGAGCCAAGCACTCTTCTGGGTTGCTCATTCCCATCTGGATTTGACGCATTGGCATTAACAGCATTATTATGATCCATGTTGGACCCTACAGCCTTGTAAAGTCTTGCTTGTTGTAAACGCCGCCTGAAAGTCCTTTCAGGTTCAGGATCAAAGTCTAAAAGAGGTTCTTTGTCCCTGTTCCTTCTCATAAACAAACAGAAAACAAGAAAAAAAATGAAAATCTCTACGTCAGAGTATAGGGAATTCCTAGTAAGGTAACTTGTGTAAAGAGATAAAAAATATTTTTATTTTTTTATTTTTATTTATTTTATTTTATATTTTTTAAATAATAAAAGTAAAATTAAAAAAGGGATATGGTATAAATGGGAGGGGGGAAGGGAAGTAAACGAAAAAGAAAAAAAAAGAAAAAAAAACGTAAAGGAAAAAAAGAAAAAATTAATGTAAAAGAAAAAAAGAAAAAACAAATAACGTAAAAAAAATGCAAAATAAAAATTAATAATAATAAAAAAATATAATAAAAAAATTATCTAATCTAAGCAGTCAAATAACGAATAGTTGTTAATCACAGTCAATCCCCGGCAACGGCGCCAAAAACTTGGTGCGGAATTTAAAACCACAAACTAACCGGCAAGTGCACCGCGTCGTACCAAGTAATACCTCAGGTGAGTGAGGGTCGATCCCACGAGGATTGATGGACTAAGCAACAATAGTTAAGTGATTTACTTAGTTAGACTGACAGAAAATAGTGTTTGAGTGTTCAAAAGTATTAACAGTAAATTCAAAATAGTAGAAAGCAAGCAGTAAATTGGTATGAATAATATATGGAAGAACAGTTAAGGTTTCAGAGATATCTATTTTCCTGATTGACTTTTCTTATTAACTATTTTAATCATGCAAGATTTAATTCATGGCAAACTATATGTGACTAAATCCTAATTCCTTAGACCATTTTAGTCTCCTCTAAAATTCATCAACTGCCAATTCCTTGGTCACTTAATTCCAATTAGAGGGTGAAGATTAATTCTAGTTTATATGACACACAAATCCTAATTACCCAAATATAAGAGGATTATATGTAACGTATCCCGTTAAGTCCAGATAATTAGAAATTTAGGAGAATATGTTTTCAAGCTGTTGTTCAAGTAAAGAGCTTTTTCAAGTTATACAAGAACTTAATTAGAACATGGGTCATACTTCCATTCCACCCAAATTCATAAGATAAAGAACGAAAACAATTCTTGAATTATAAATCAATACATGAATTAAAATAGAAAAATAATAGTATCAATCCATACAATAGACATAGTTTCTAACCTTAATAGTGGATGTTTAGTTGTTCATGATTCAGAGAAAAAAACTAGGATTCAGGTAAACTGTAAAGTGCGGAATGAGGTAAGAGAAGAGAGAGCCCGAAGGGCTGATTCTTTTCCCTTTTTATATCTAATCCTAATTAATGTAAAACATATTTTCTAAAAATTAAATAATATCTTTTCCTAATTATAAATAAAATAAAAATTAAATCAAAATTAATTAATTTCAGCGCAGCTTTGTATGAGTGCTTGGGGACCACGTGGGGCATTTGGATCCACGCTGAACTTGGAAATTTCCAAGTTCAGCGTGGAGGAGGCAGCAGCATTTTTCTTGTTTCCCTTTGAGTCCATGCTAAACTTGGCTTTTTCCAAGTTCAGCGTGGGATGTGGTGCGTGCTTCCCTGAGAGCTTTCAAGTTCTACGCTAAACATGCCCATATGGTATGTTTGCTTATAGGCGGATGCCATTTGGCCTGTGCAATGCACCTGCAACCTTTCAGAGGTGTACGCTCTCCATTTTCTCTGACATGTTCAAAAAATTCCTTGAAGTGTTCATGGATGACTTCTCCATCTTTGGGGACTCATTTGACTCCTGCCTTGACCATCTAGCCCTAGTTCTCAAACGATGCCAAGAGACAAATGGTGCGGTATTTACAACCCACACTACTAACTGGCAAGTGCACCGGGTCGTACCAAGTAATACCTTACGTGAGTAAGGGTCGATCCCACGAGGATTGATGGATCAAGCAACAATAGCGTTTGATAGGATTAGTTAGGCAAGCAGAAATTGGTTTTGAGATGTTCAAAAGGTTTAAATTCGAACTCAGAATATAAAAAGGATAGACAAATAAATAAGTTGGGAATAAAATATTGAGAAAATAGTTAAGGTTTCAGAGTTATCTATTTTCCAGATTAACTTTTATTACTAACTAATTTAATCATGCAAGATATAATTTCATGGCAAACTATATATGACTAGACCCTAATTTCTTAGACCTTCCTAGTCTCCTCTAAAATTTATTAACTGCCAATTCCTTGGTCAATTAATTCCAATTAGGGGGTGATGATCAATTTCTAGTTTATATGCCAAAAGAATTCTAATTATTCAAAAATAAAGGGATTATATGTCACGTATCCCGTTAAATACAAACAATTAGAAATTCAGTATAATTTGTTTTCAAGCTGTTGTTCAAGTAAAGAGCTTTTCCAAGTTTTACAAGAACTCAATTAGAACATGGGTCATACTTCCGTTCCACCCAATATTCATAAAATTAAGAGCGAAAACAATTATTGAAATATAAATCAAAACATGAATAAATTAGAAAGATCAAATGAATTAATCCATTACAAATAGACAGAGCTCCTAACCTTAACAATGAAGGATTAGTTGCTCATGGTTCAGAGAAGAAAAATAAGGGTTCTGGTAACAATTTGGTACCTGTCTAAATGTACAGATTTTCTATTTATTACTAATCCTAATAGGTTTGAAATCAAAAATTAAAAATAATATCTTTTCCTAAAAGATAAGATTTGAATTTAAATTCGAATTAATTAACCGATCTTCAGTTGATGAGTGGGGACCCCTTGATTTGTCCATTCTGCAGCTTCTAATATGTGTTTTCTGGGCTGGAAACTGGGTCAAAAATAGCCCAGAAATCATAACCAGTGTTTTCTGAATTATTGCAGATCATGCATGTGACGCGTACGCGTCGCCCATGCGCTCGCGTCATTTGTGCAGATTCCAGTCCACGCGTTCGCGTCAGGCACGCGATCGCGTCATTGCAATTTCCCAATTCCGCGCGGTCGCGTGAGCCATGCGTCCGCGTCGGTCTTCGCTGGTCATCCCTTTGGTTTCTTCTTTTTCTCTGCAGAAACTTCATCAAATCCATCCGAATGCTACCTAAAATGAATAAAATTGCACAAAATTTAAAATAGCATCCATAGTGGCTAAAATATAATTAATTCTAAATTAAACTCAACAATTTAGATGCAAATTCACTAGAAAAGATAGACAAGATGCTCATGCATCACAACACCAAACTTAAACTGTTGCTTGTCCTCAAGCAACCAAAACTAATATAAGCTTATGATGTGAATTTGCATGAGAATGAGAGTTCGATTAAGCTCATGTCTCTTTTTATAGTGGGGTTTATAACTGTAATCCTGAATAGGTGTGGCATCTCACTCTCCTTTGAATCAAGACTATTATTGTCATTCAGAATTAGAATTCGGATGATATTATGAATTCTCTTATCTTTACATTTCAGTTTAATCCTTGAACACAGCAAAATTTACTTTAATTTATTTTTCTTTGGTGCTATGCACCTTTGAGCCTAGCCGTGACTTTAAATGTTTTGTCTCAAGCTTTACTTGACACAGAAACATCACAAGCACTTAACTGGGGAACTCTCTTTGAGTTCTGATTTTTCTTTTAATTACTCCCAGACAGTGGTGCTCAAAGCCTTTGGCATACTCTATTAAACGCACTTGGTCTCGACTCTAAGTGTTCTGTCTCAAGGATTATTTAACACAATCACACCACAAGCATATGACTAGGGAAATAACTCTTTGAGCTTTTAATCATGTCCGACCTCCCTAGTCATTGATGCTCAGAGCCTTGGACCTTGCTTTTATTATTATTTATTTATTTATATAATGATTTTTTTATTTTGCTGTTTCTTTTGCTTCAAGGATTAAATTTTTATTTATTTCAGAGAAGGCATAATAATTTTGTAAATTCCTGTTCCTTGTACATCAACATCCCTTGATTCAAATTCAAATATACACTGTTCATATCATGCATTCAAAAATCACAGAAAATACCACCACATTTAAGTAAATAAGACTATTCTTAAAATTAAACTCAATTTTCCATGCAATACATCACTTCTTTTTCTTTTCTTTTTAGATTCAAGTTCAGTGAGTGGTACATGAAACATCTTTTCAGCATTAAAGCAATTAAAAGAAAACTAATCCTATGATTCTAACTAATAAAAGATCATGCAACAAACAAAGCAAAATAGTAGAAAACTGGAACATAACGTAGAAGAAGAGGGGGAGGAATAAAAATGAAAGGAACTCAACCACCTTAGTTATCATAGTGGTCGCTTTATTCTTCAGGATGTACTCCTCAATTAAGATGATTTGCCTCCCTTTTGTGCCAGAAAACCAATAAGCGCAGCGTCCAACAACACCAAAATTAAAGGTTTGCTGGTCCTCAAGCAAATAAGAACTGAAAATAGAAGAGACAAATATTATGAGGAGAGAAAAATAAAAGGATAAAAGAATAAGGGAGAATTAGGATTGGGAGAGAGAGAAAGAAAAAAAACTTGGTGCGGTATTTCATGGTTGGCAGGGAGATTTGCAGCTTTTTCACATCTGCCACAGTGCTTTACAAATGCTCTTGAGTCCCTGAAGAGAGTCGGCCAGTAAAACCCGCTCTGAAGGACTTTTGTAGCTGTCCTCTCACCACCAAAGTGGCCTCCATAATCAGACCCATAACAGTGCCAAAGAATCTGCTGCTTTTCCTCATCTGGGACACATCTCCGGATTATTCCATCTGAGCACCTTTTAAAAAGGTATGGTTCTTTCCAAATGTAGTACTTTGCATTAGTCAATAGCTTCTTCACTTGTTGCCTATTGTACTCCCTTGGGATAAAATTCATGGCTTTGTAATTTGCAATGTCTTTAAACCATGGTGCCTGCTGAATGAGGAACAATTGTTCATCCGGAAACGTCTCAGTCATAGCTGTGGGTGGTTGTTCTCCTGCTTCAGGCTCAATTCTGGAAAGATGGTCAGCTACTTAATTTTCTGAACCTTTCCTGTCTTTTATCTCAATATCAAACTCCTGAAGGAGTAACACCCATCTGATTAATCTGAGTTTAGAATCCTGTTTGGTTAGAAGGTACTTCAATGCAGCATGGTCAGTATAAATGATGAGCGGATAATTTGTACGCTTTTTGGCATTGTTTTTAGTATGTTTTTAGTATAATTTAGTTAGTTTTTAGTATATTTTTATTAGTTTTTAGTTAAAATTCACTTTTCTGGACTTTACTATGAGTTTGTGTGTTTTTCTGTGATTTCAGGTATTTTCTGGCTGAAATTGAGGGATCTGAGCAAAAATCTGATTTAGAGGCTGAAAAGGACTGCAGATGCTGTTGGATTCTGACCTCCCTGCACTCGAAGTGGATTTTCTGGAGCTACAGAAACCTAATTGGCGCGCTTTCAACGGCATTGGAAAGTAGACATCCTGGGCTTTCCAGCAATGTATAATAGTCCATACTTTGCTCGAGATTTGATGGCCCAAACCGGCGTTGCAAATCAGCCTCAGAATTTCCAGCGTTTAACGCTGGAACTGGCATAAAACTTGGAGTTAAACGCCCAAACTGGCATGAAAGCTGGCGTTTAACTCCAGAAAAGATCTCTACACATAAAAGCTTCAATGCTCAGCCCAAGCACACACTAAGTGGACCCAGAAGTGGATTTTTACGTCATTTACTCATTTCTGTATACCCTAGGTTACTAGTTCACTATTAATAGGATCTTTTGACATTGTATCTGGACCTCATGACACTTTACACGTTTCTTTGTGTACCTTCCACGGCATGAGTCTCTAAACCCCATGGTTGGGGGTGAGGAGCTCTGCTGTGTCTTGATGGATTAATGCAATTACTACTGTTTCTTATTCAATCATGCTTGCTTCCATTCTAAGATATCACTTGTTCTTAACCCGGTTGAATGTGATGATCCGTGACACTCATCATATTCTCAACTATGAACGTGTGCCTGACAACCACCTCCGTTCTACCTTAGATTGAGTAGATATCTCTTGGATTCCTTAATCAGAATCTTCGTGGTATAAGCTAGAACTGATGGCGGCATTCAAGAGAATCCGGAAGGTCTAAACCTTGTCTGTGGTATTCTGAGTAGGATTCAATGATTGAATGACTGTGACGAGCTTCAAACTCCTGAGGGCAAGGCGTTAGTGACAGACGCAAAAGAATCACTGGATTCTATTCCGGCCTGATTGAGAACCGACAGATGGATAGCCGTGCTGTAACAGGGTGCGTTGAACATTTCCACTGAGAGGATGGGAGGTAGCCACTGACAATGGTGAAACCCTACATACAGCTTGCCATGGAAGGAGCTTTGCGTGTTTGATGAAGAAGACAGTAGGAAAGCATAGATTCAGAAGATGGAGCATCTCCAAAACCTCAACCTATTCTCCATTACTGCATAACAAGTACTTATTTCATGTTCTTTTGCTTTTCACAATCAACCTTGATAATTATTGATATCCTGACTAAGATTTACAAGATAACCATAGCTTGTGTAAAAATTCTAAGTTTGGTGTCCTCTTTGTGTTTTTCCCTTAAAAATTTTCGAAAATTAGTGTTTGATTTTCTAAAAATTT
>NW_026264987.1:1293304-1293513 GCF_000817695.3 Arachis duranensis | reverse complement strand
TTTTTTTTTATTTTATTTTCCTTTTGTTTTTATTTTATTTTTCGGTTAATTCAAAAAAAAAATTATCTATTTGCAATCCATATCAGTTCCCTTTATCCACTATGGACATAAGTGGGATTGATCAGTCTAGAAGGACTCTTGGGTCATATGCTAACCCCATTACAGCTGCATATGGGAGTAGCATCTGTACACCTCCCATCAAAGCAAGC
>NW_026264987.1:1280882-1287042 GCF_000817695.3 Arachis duranensis | reverse complement strand
GGGACGGAGAACCAAGTAGCTGATCATCTGTCCCGATTAGAACCAGTAGCTGGGGCGTCCCTCTCTTCTACTGAGATTTCTGAGACTTTTCCAGATGAGCAACTCTTTGCCATTCAGGTAGCTCCATGGTTTGCAGATATTGCAAACTATAAAGCTGTGAGGTTCGTACCCCAGGAGTACAGCAGAGTGCAAAGAAAGAAATTAATTTCAGATGCCAAGTACTACCTATGGGATGAGCCATATCTCTTTAAGAGATGTGCAGACGGAATGATCCGCAGATGTGTACCCAGAGAAGAAGCACAAAGGATCCTATGGCATTGCCATGGATCACAGTATGGAGGACATTTTGGAAGTGAGCGAACAGCCACTAAAGTCCTCCAATGTGGCTTCTACTGGCCTACTTTCTATAAAGATTCCCGAGAGTTTGTGCGTAACTGTGACAGTTGCCAAAGAGCTGGTAACCTGCCTCACGGATATGCCATGCCTCAACAAGGGATATTAGAGATAGAATTGTTTGATGTATGGGGAATTGACTTCATGGCACTACAAGAAAAAAGGCCTGTCGGCACCCTTTTTTCTTGCCACGCTTTTAAAGCGTGCCCAAAAGTGATCTATGGGCACGCTTTTGCGAGGGTGGCCATTGATTTATCATTTGGCCACGCTTTTTTTTGGCACGCTTAAAAAGCGTGCCCGTAGAGGGAAATCGGTACGCTTTTTTAAGGGTGGCCACTTATTTAAAATTTGGCCACGCTTTCTTACTGCCACGCTTGAAAAGCGTACCGATAAAGAGAAATCGGCACGCTTTTACGAGAGTGGCCACTGATTTGATATTTGGCCACGCTTTTTTTTGCCACGCTTTTCAAGCGTGGCCGTAGAAAGAAACCGGCACACTTAAAAAGCGTGACTATACATTGTGTATTTTGGCACCATAAAAAAATGTACCGATAGAGTTCCCCCTAAAATTTTAGTTTCCCACCTATTTTTCCCACACTTAACCTATATTTTTGTAAGTTATCAAATTTTACCCAACAACACACACTAATAACTTAAACACTAGTCACCAAAAAAAAAAAAAAAAACACTAACAAAAACACTAACTAAAACAATGAACAACACACATACACTAATAACTTTTATTTTTTTTGGTCGAGTACATACACTAATAACTTAAACACTAGTCACCAAAAACCAAAAAAATATACACTAACTAAAACAATGAAACCCTAAAAGTCAGGCTTCATCTCCTCGCCTCTCGAACCCTAAGGCGCCGTCAGCTTCACTTCGCGATCGAACCCAGCCCTGGTCGCCTCTCTCTCTGGCGGTGCTGCTCGCCGCTGTCTGTCGCGGTGCTGGTCGCCCTATCGCGGTTCTGCTCAACCTCATCTTCTCGAACCCAGCCCTGGTCGTGGTGCTCCTCGCCTCTCTGTCGCGGTTCTGCTCACCTCTCATCTTCTCATCTTCTTGAAGCTTTCTGGTGGAGGTGAGGTTTTTCAGCAACGTTCTTTTTTATTTTTCAGCAAGGTTTTTCTGGTTATGTATTTTGATAGTGATAAACTGATAATGCGTCCTGTGGCATAGTGTTGTTCAATGTCATGTTTTTCTTCAGATTTTATTTTATTTTTCAGAATTTGGGTTTTATACTTCAATTTGATTTCTAGATTTTGAATCTGGTTATGTTTATATATTCTTGTTCCTGATATTAATATGAAACTACAATGTTTGGTGTGAATGAATTTTCTTTTTGCTTTGGATCTGGAAGAATGTATGGAACTACCCATTCAGAATTTCCTGTTTCAATTGAGGCTCTCAATGTTTTTTAAGTTTTCTAGTCATCTGGTGTGATGAATGATGAAATTGGTTATTGAAATTTGATGGAAAAAAAAATTAAACATGCTTTAATAACTTAATAATGTATCAAAAATTAAACTGATGCTTTAATAGTTTAATTAGTGTTAGATACTTAGACTGTTAGTTACTTAATTATTTTTTTTGTTAAAGAATTTGAATATCTGAAACTGAAATACTGAAACTATCAAATGTTAGGGTTAGTTTAGTTTGTTTTTAATAGCTACTTCTTATAATTTGTAGTTCTTACTTGTTAGTGTGCTGTGTTGGTTCTGAATTTGTTATTTATCATTTATTCATTTTATCAATTTTGATAACTTTGCAACTGAATCTGAATGTAAACTGAGCTCCTTCAATTCTGTTAGCAACCCTGCCAAATAATAAGCAAATGAGAGATACATCGAGAGAGAGTTACAGGTCCTCGCAAGTCTGGTGTGTATAGGGAGAGACGTAGCGAAGTTTGAATGTTTAGGATTTAGTCAAATTGAATTGAGGCTTGTACATTGTTAAAATTATTTTAAAAATACACACAAAGATTAAGAGTTAGTTACATCATTCATTCTATTAGTCAGATCAGCATTTAAATTTAACTCGGATCAGCATTTAGATTTAACCGAGTCTGAAACAGAATTTATTCAACTTTGATAATTTTTTTTGTTTAAGAACATTTTTAGGCTTGTTTCTTATATATTGTTGTATTTATCTTGTTAAATAATAGGCAAGCTCAGATATACTGTTTATGTTTGTAGTTTCAGAATATCTAATTGTTCTGAATTTCATATTTTTAGTTGCCCCTACTGCATAAAGATCTTTTTGCATCTGGATTACGCAAGAGATCCAGCGTTCTCCCGTATGATCCTCTTGGAACTGGCAGAGTAAGTTGCTGAGAGCCTATTAATGACAATATTCAACCTGCCTTTTACATTTTTCTCCCTTACTGAAATTTTCTGACTCCATTCTGTTTTCAATTATTTTTATTGCATTTCAGACATTATTAGCAAATGTTGTTGCTACTGAATTTGTTAACTTGATATTGGGATAATAACAAGTTCAAATGGAAGCATGCTTGGTCAGATGTGAGCAGCAGTAATATAACTAAAGATCTTGTTACAACTTTGAAAAAAAGAAAGTAAGTTAAATATGTTGATAGTTTTCTGGTGTTTGAACTATTTTCTTTTTGAAGTTTTATTGTTTAGAAATGTTACTTAAGAAATTCTTTTGTTACTTAAGAAATTCTTTTCTCTCTCTATTTTTTTTCTACAGTATCCTCCTTGTTACAAGGACATAAGTTTCTGGATCAATGAATCATTTACTGAAAACAAGCTGTGTGAACTTGTTAGAGGAATTGCTGGGGATCTTGTAGAAGAGGTAATTCTTTGAAAGTTCTAGTGAACCTTTTCTCTTGCATTTAAATGTATGTGGATTGTCAATGTTGCTTTTTCTTAAATGTCCAATGGATTGAAAATATATCTGGGCTGATCTGATCTGGGATTGAAAATTGGGGTTAATGATATAATTATGAAGAGCTCAGGTGCAAAGCAAATTAAATGTTGTGTTAAGATGAGCTCTGATGTCCTTATAATAATGAAGAGTTGCTGTTTGCTCTCAATTTTGTTCATGTATAGATCCTTTTCCTCCTCTGAGCATGTGATTCATGCTATATAGACATATATATGTATTATTCCATTTTCGCATAGGCGATAAACAGTATTTTGTATCCTCATTTTCCTTGACATGATGTTTCCCGACGCAAGAGATTAATTGTGATTTCTTTCTATTTTTAGCCTAAAAAAAAGTAAAATGGTAAGAGCAGACTTGCATCTATTCCTCATATCATTGCTCTATAAAAGACTCTTCTCTTAAATTTTAAACAATGAGGTTAACACAAAAACTCTTGTATTATTCAAACCTTTTATTACAATATAATTCAAACTCCTCTTGAAGCATTCTTTGTGCCTGTTGTTTCTTCTTTACTGCTTGTTTATTACTACTTTCCTGATTCTGTGGCTGTGGTTTTTCCAGCGGCTTTTGCTGCTGGACCTGGACATTTTTACAAGACAATAAGCCTCTTACCACTGCCTAAGAGGGTTATTTTTCTGTTTTCTGAGGCTTCTGGTGGTGGTGGCTTACATGCTTAGTCACTGTTGGTTTAAGAGGTTTTGGTTTGCTCATTGTTGAAAAAGTTTGCTTTTTTTTCTGCTTGAGATTTCAGCCTAACAAATAATGGCTAATGACTTACATGGAAGAAATTGCAGTAGATTGGGACTTGGGATTTGAAGCATTGTTTTTGTTTTGTCTATAGTGTTAGAATATTTATTCACAAGTGTTGGGTCTATGAAGCTTTGGAGGAATCTATAGTTATTGTTTTGTGAGAGCTATTAGAGATGTATAATCTATCATGATGTGGAAGCTAGCCATTGGTTTTTTCTTGATTCAAGAGTTTTTTTTTCTTTCAATTAATGGGAAAGCAAAGAGATGTGGCCTACTACTGGTCGGTTCCCTTCCTTTCATGATTTGGCTGTCCTATGTGTAATTAAGAAGTTGTTAAATATCATATTCACAATCTTTTTTTGCCTCAAGAGGTTACTAATTCCCACGAATGATTAAAGTACTTGGATTTAGTGGTAATTTGAGTTTAGTGTCTCTCTAATACATACATCTGATTGTTAAACTCTAAACCTTTTCTTCGTTTAATATATATTTTTTTCTTTTTTTGAAATAAGAATAACTCATTAATCAAGTGACACACTTAAAAAATAAATGTTTATGAATTAGAGGTTTAATTTAAGATTTTTACTATCAAATTTTTACTCTTAAAAACAGAACCTGCATATATCATTACACAAAACTAGTATTTACTTTTTTCTATCTTTGTTTGCCATGTCATATACTAATCAATATATACAACAGTAAAATTGAAAACTGTGTTTGCTTGAACTGAATCTTGTGTTTGCTTGGATGCTACTGAATCTTATTAGTGTTGATTTAAGTCTATTTTTTTTAATACAGGCTTTTAATAGTTGTGTTTTCGCTGCTGTTGCTGCTCCCACCTGTCTTGGTTTGCTTCTGCTGTGGTACTGCTATTGCTGCTAGGGTACGGATTTAGTTTCTGCAGTGCTAGTTGACTGCTAGGGTTTAGGGTACTGCCACCTGTCTTGGACTATTTCTTTTGTGTTGAGTATGCAATGTTGTGGGACAAAATTAAAGTTGCCTTGCCATTTTCATGTTTAATCAATTTGGATTTGGAATTGGATTTGTTGGACTTAATTGAAGTTGCTTTTATAACATGTACTAACACAAGATTATTTAAAATTCTACAGGGCAGTGATAAAAACAATGGAGTTCATAATGGATGATCACACTACTCATGAAATTTGATATTTTGTAACTAAATATATAAAAGAAGTAGATATGTGACACTTGTTGGAATTGTAATTCTTATTTACTTGTTATGATTTTACACTTTTTGGTACTTTGTAATCAAAGCCTACTTTTGTGGTGACAATTTTATATGTATGTCTTTTTTAATGGAAAAGTTTATATTTCTTGGATTAAGTTCAATATATATAATTTTAGTTGGATCTATAACTTTAAAATTATATATGCATTTTGCACGAAATATTAGGAAGATTAATGAAAAAAAATTCTGACCAAACTTATGGGTACGCTTAAAAAGGGTGGCTATATCATAACTGTGGGATCAACAAGCACGCTTAATAAGCGTGGCCATAACTTGGCAACCGGCACGCTTTAAAAGCATTCCCATATCCTAATTTATCGGCATGTTTTCTAAGCGTAGCCATATATTTTCGTAGTTATAAATAGTCACGCTTTTAGAGCATAGCCATATGTTTATCCTATTGGCACGTTTAAAAAGTGTGCCCATATATGCCCCTATCGGCACGCTTTTAAAGAGTACCCAAAACATACATTTTGGGACGTTTTAAAAGCGTGGCGATATGTACACTTTTAGGTACGCTTTTAAAGCGTACCTATAGATTAAGACCTATAGCCACGCTTTTAAGCGTGGCAATAAATGAAAGCGTGCCAACAAAAAAAGCGTGCCGATAGATCCAAAAAAGCGTGGCGATAGAGCAATCGGCACGCTGGCAGATGTGACCCTTTCAAAAGCGTGCTGATAGCTCAAAAAGCGTGGCGAAAAGCTATCGGTACGCTTTTTTGCACTTTTCGGTACGCTTTTAAAGCGTGGCAGAAAGCTTATTTTCTTGTAGTGTGGGTCCATTTCCACCATCATACTCAAACACTTACATCCTGGTGGCAGTGGACTATGTATCTAAGTGGGTAGAAGCAATTG
>NW_026264987.1:1280442-1280782 GCF_000817695.3 Arachis duranensis | reverse complement strand
TGAATAAAATAGGTTCTAACAGAAATTAAGAAGTAATATATATTTTAGAGTTTTAAATGAAGCTCAGATTCTTATTAGATGTGCGGGGCTTGTAGCTTTTTGTTCCTGAACAGTTTTGGCATCTCCCTGTATCTTTTGAATTTCAGAATGATTGGCATCCTTAGGAACTCAGAATTCAGATAGTAGTATTGATGCTCCTAGTGTAGTATGTTGATTCTTGAACACAGTTATTTTATGAGTCTTGGCTGTGGCCCTAAGCACTTTGTCTTCCAGTATTACCACCGGATACATAAATGCCACAGACACATAACTGGGTGAACCTTTTCAGATTGTGACTCAG
>NW_026264987.1:1278682-1280371 GCF_000817695.3 Arachis duranensis | reverse complement strand
ACACTCTTTTGCTTTGGATCACGACTTTAACCATTCAGTCTCAAGCTTTTCACTTGGACTTTCATGACACAAGCACATGGTTAGGGACAGCTTGATTTAGCCGCTTAGGCCTGGATTTTATTTCCTTGGGCCCTCCTATCCATAGATGCTCAAAGCCTTGGATCCTTTTTACTCTTGGCTAGTGGTCATGGCTTGTGAATATTGTTTTTTTTTGACTGCTTTTTCTTGCTTCAAGAATCAATTTCATGATCTTTCAGATCATCAATAATATTTTTCGTGTTCCTCATCCTTTCAGGAGCCAATATTCATCAAATTCAAAGTACATATTATGCACTGTTCAAGCATTCATTCAGAGAACAAAAAGTATTGCCACCACATATAATTAATTATAAAGTTTATTATTAAGAACTCGAAAAATATAGATTACTTCTTTATTCTAAAAAAAAATCTACTACTTTATTCATGCCTGATGATGATGAGAAAAATAAATTATAGCTTAATTGGAAATAAAATCAAAATAGATATACTAATTACTACTACTATATATAACTTCTAAGGTAAAATCCTATAATAATACTATCACAGAGTTAAAGCTAGAATTAGAACTTAACAACCTGTATTTTGGGAAGTGGATGTTCCTCTAGTCTGTGGGGTGCCCTCAAGAATTAATTTCTGACGCTTTAGCTCCCTTAAGTTCACATCCTTGCTCTTCCTGTTCCCTTAGATGCCATGATCTTGATGAGTTTTAGCTCAGTGATCATGGCAAATCACACCAAACTTAGAGGTTTGCTTGTCCTCAAGCAAAATAAAGGATAGAAGAGGAATATAGGGAAAGGCAATTTTGAAATCAAAAGATATGATGAGTTGAAAAAGATTTGAAAAAGATTTTAAAAAGATAATTGAGTTTTTAAAACAAACTTAAAAGAGTTTGATTGGATTGAAAATTAATTTGTTTTTATGGATTAAGATACATGTGATAATTTTTGAAAAAGGGATTTTAGAAATTAGGATTTTTAGAACACTAATTTGATTTGAGGGATGATAATTTGAAATATGTTTATGCAAGAAAACATGAATTGAAACATAAAAAATTAGAAAATTTGTAAAGAGAAACGAATTTTACCTCCTCCCCACCATCCTGGCGTTAAACGCCCAACTGCTGCATGGTTTGGGCGTTTAACGCCCAAATGTTGCTTCTCCTGGGCGTTCAACGCCCAGCTGATGCATATTTCTGGCGTTCAACGCCAGGAAGTCCTTTGTTACTGGGCGTTTTTCTAAACGCCCAGGATGCTGTCAATCTGGCGTTAAACGCCCAGAAGGTGCTTCTTTCTGGCGTTTAACGCCCAGAAGATGCTCCTTTCTTGCGTTTAACGCCCAGAAGGCTACCCTTACTGGCGTTGAACGCCCAGCGGGTGCTTCTTTTGGGCGTTCAACGCCCAAAATGCTTCTTACTGGCTTTTTCATGCCAGTGAGCTCCAATTTCCCTTATAACTCTGTGAATCCAACCAATTGCTATTTTACCTTGAAGATACCTGTAAAAAAAATCAATACGAATAAAATTAAATTTTGTGATTGGCTGGGTTGCCTCCCAGCAAGCGCTTCTTTAATGTCATTAGCTGGACTGAGTTTTAATCAAGTCTCAGTTTTGAGCATTCTTGCTCAAAATTACCTTCAAGATAATGTTTGACT
>NW_026264987.1:1275486-1277325 GCF_000817695.3 Arachis duranensis | reverse complement strand
TGTATAGATCCACCAGCTGAGTGGTCTAGAGAAATCTGAGCTTTTTCTGTAAGCCCATAGTAGAAGATGTCTAATTGCACCCATTCTGAAAACATTTCAGAGGGGCATTTTCTTAGCAACTCTCTGTATCTCTCCCAGGCATCATAAAGGGATTCATTATCTCCTTGTTTGAAGCCTTGGATGCTTAGCCTTAGCTGTGTCATCCGTTTGGGAGGGAAATAGTGATTCAGGAATTTTTCTGACAGCTGTTTCCATGTTTTTATGCTGTTTTTAGGCTGGTTATTTAACCACCTCTTAGCTTGATCTTTTACAGCAAATGGAAATAGTAATAATCTGTAGACATCCTGATCCACTTCCTTATCATGTACTGTATCAGCAATTTGCAGAAATTGTGCTAGAAACTCTGTAGGTTCTTCATGTGGAAGACCAGAATACTGACAGTTTTGCTGCACCATGATAATGAGCTGAGGGTTCAGCTCAAAGCTACTAACTCCAATGGAGGGTATGCAGATACTACTCTCATATGAAGCAGTAGTGGGGTTAGCATATGACCCCAAAGTCCTCTTGGACTGTTCATTCATAGGTGCTTCCGTGTTGGACCAAAAGAAAGGGTATATATGTTGATATTATTTATTTTATAAAAATTAATTAATTTTTTTTTTAAATAAAATAAAAACGAAATAAATAAAAGAAAGTGGAAATATTTTGAAATTGAAATTTAATTTTTTTTTTAAAAAGATTTTCGAAAAAAAATTGTTCAAAATTAGTTAGAAAAATAAAAATTTTTGAATTTTGAATTTTATGATGAAAGAGAAAAACACACAAAAGACACAAGACTTAAAATTTTTAGATTTAATGCTCCTTAATTTTCGAAAATTTTTGGAGGGAAAACACCAAGGAACACCAAACTTAAAAATTTTAAGATCAAGACACAAGAAAAACTCAAGAACACTTTGAAGATTCACAAGAACACCAAGAACACAAGAAAGAACACCAAACTTAAAATTTTTTTAGAAAACTTTGATAAAATTTTCGAAAATTATAAAAAGATTAATAAGAAAACACCAAACTTAAAGTTTGGCACAAGATTAAATCAAAGAAAAATTATTTTTGAAAAAGATTTTCAAAAGGACTGGTGCTCCCTCATCAAGAATATAAACCAATGCTTTAGCCAATTGGGAATAAATATGACACTTGATGCAGATGTTCTTGAAAAGAAACTATCCTATCAAAATTTAATGACTCTATAACAATAAAAATTGTTCCAATTAGTGCTTTAAAAGGGAACACAAGTGAAACAAGAAAAGACACAAAGCAAGGAAAACTCAAGATCAAACAAGAAAAATAAACAAAAACAACTTGAAGATCAATGAAGAACAAAGATCACAAGTCGAAAATTTTAAAGAAAAATATGAGATATGCAATTGACACCAAACTTAGAACAAGACACTAAAACTCACGAAAATTTGCAATTAATTAAAAGAAAATAATAAATTTTGAAAAGAAATTTTTGAAAAGAAACTATCCTATCAATATTGATTTAATGACTCTATAACAATAAAAATAAGAAAAAATAAAAATAAATTATTCCTAATCTAAGAAATAAAATAAGCCTTCAATTGTTCAAACTCAATAATCCCCGGCAACGGCGCCAAAAACTTGGTGGACGAAATTGTGATCCTTTTTCCTTGTAATTGGATTTTAGAAATTGGCACTAGTGAACACAACTCCGTTCAACTAACCAGCAAGTGTACTGGGTCGTCCAAGTAATACCTTACGTGAGTAAGGGTCGAATCCACAGAGATTATTGGTTTGAAGCAATCAATATTTATTTTATTA
>NW_026264987.1:1268879-1270313 GCF_000817695.3 Arachis duranensis | reverse complement strand
TTCCCATGGTTCCTCATTGGGGAACTCATTGGAGGCCAGTGGACGCCCATTGAGGCCTTCCTCAGTGGCGTTTACTGCCTTTTCTTCCTCCCAGAATTCGGCCATATTGATGGCCTTGCACTCTCCCTTTGGATTTTCTTCAGTATTGCTTGGGAGAGTGCTTGGAGGAAGTTTAGTAATTTTCTTGCTCAGCTGACCCACTTGTCCTTCCAAATTCCTAATGGAAGATCTAGTTTCAGTCATGAAACTTTGAGTGGTTTTGATTAGATCAGAGACCATGGTTGCTAAGTCAGAGGTATTCTGCTTAAAACTCTCTGTCTGTTGCTGAGAAGATGATGGAAAAGGCTTGCTATTGCTAAACCTGTTTCTTCCACCATTATTATTGTTGTGCTAAACCTGTTTCTTCCACCATTTTTGTTGTTGAAACCTTGTTGAGGTCTCTGTTGATCCTTCCATGAGAGATTTGGATGATTCCTCCATGAAGAGTTGTAGGTGTTTCCATAGGGTTCTCCCATGTAATTCACCTCTTCCATTGAAGGGTTCTCAGGATCATAAGCTTCTTCCTCAGATGAAGCTTCCTTAGTACTGCTTGGTGCATTTTGCATTCCAGACAGACTTTGAGAAATCAAATTGACTTGTTGAGTCAATATTTTGTTCTGAGCCAGTATGGCATTCAGAGTGTCAATCTCAAGAACTCCTTTCTTCTGACTAGTCCCATTGTTCACAGGATTTCTTTCAGAAGTGTACATGAATTGGTTATTTGCAACCATTTCAATCAGTTCTTGAGCTTCAGTAGGCGTCTTCTTCAGATGAAGAGATCCTCCAGAAGAGCTATCCAAAGACATCTTGGACAGTTCAGAGAGACCATCATAGAAAATACCTATGATGCTCCATTCAGAAAGCATATCAGTGGGGCACTTTCGGATCAATTGTTTGTACCTTTCCCAAGCTTCATAGAGGGATTCTCCTTCCTTCTGTCTGAAGGTTTGGACTTCAACTCTAAGCTTACTCAATTTTTGAGGTGGAAAGAACTTTGCCAATAAGGCATTGACTAGCTTTTCCCAAGAGTCCAGGCTTTTGGTGCGCGAAATTGTGAACAATACTTTTTCACAACTCTCATAATCCCCGGTCATGAACCCCAAAAACTTGGTGTTCAATGCCATGGCATTACACAACTTCGCACAACTAACCAGCAAGTGCACTGGGTCGTCCAAGTAATAAACCTTACGTGAGTAAGGGTCGATCCCACGGAGATTGTTAGTATTGAAGCAAGCTATGGTCATCTTGTAAATCTTAGTCAGGCAAACTCAAATGTATATGGTGATGAACGAAAATAACATAAAGATAAAGATAGAGATACTTATGTAATTCATTGGTAGGAACTTCAGATAAGCGCATGAAGATGCCTTCCCTTCCGTCTCTCTGCTTTCCTAC
>NW_026264987.1:1266981-1268054 GCF_000817695.3 Arachis duranensis | reverse complement strand
TTTCTGATATCCTGACTAAGATTTACAAGATAACCATAGCTTGCTTCAAGCCGACAATCTCTGTGGGATCGACCCTTGCTCACGCAAGGTATTACTTCGACGACCCAGTACACTTGCTGGTTAGTTGTGCGGGATTGCAAAAGTGTGATTGCAATTTTGTGCACCAAGTTACCAAACTTAAATTGTTGCTTGTCCTCAAGCAACTGAGAATCAAATAAGATAAAAAGAAGAGAATATGCAATGAATTCCAAAAACATCTATGAAGATCAGTATTAATTAGATGAGCGGGGCTTTTAGCTTTTTGCCTCTGAATAGTTTTGGCATCTCACTCTATCCTTTGAAATTCAGAATGATTGGCTTCTTTAGGAACTTAGAATCCGGATAGTGTTAATGATTCTCCTAGTAGGGTATGATGATTCTTGAACATAGCTACTTTTTGAGTCTTGGCCGTGGTCCAAAGCACTCTGTCTTCCAGTATTACCACTGGATACATACATGCCACAGACACATAATTGGGTGAACCTTTTCAGATTGTGACTCAGCTTTGCTAAAGTCCCCAATTAGAGGTGTCCAGGGTTCTTAAGCACACTCTTATTTGCCTTGGATCACAACTCTTATTTTCTCTATATAATTTTTTTTCGTTTTTTTTTTCGATTTTTTTTTTGAATAGCTTTTTCTTGCTTCAAGAATCATTTTAATGATTTTTCAGATCCTCAGTAACATGTCTCCTTTTTCATCATTCTTTCAAGAGCCAACATTCATGAACCACAAATTCAAGATACATATGCACTGTTTAAGCATACATTCAGAGAACAAAAATATTGCCACCACATCAAAGTAATTAACTGTTATAAAATTCAAAATTCATGCAATTCTTCCTTTTTCAATTAAGCACATTTTTTATTCAAGAAAGGTGATGGATTCATAGGACATTCATAAATTTAAGGCATAGACACTAAGACACTAATGATCACAAGACACAAACATGGATAATCATAAGCATAAATTTTCGAAAAACAGAAGAACAAATAACAAGGAAATCAAAGAACGGGTCCACCTTAGTAATGGCGGCT
>NW_026264987.1:1264622-1265611 GCF_000817695.3 Arachis duranensis | reverse complement strand
AGTGGTTTGAATTTGAAGGGTGAGGTTGGTGGGGATTTATGAAGGATGGATGTGAGTGGTGAAGAGAAAGATGGGATTTGATAGGTGAAGGGTTTTTGGGGAAGAGGTGTTGAGGTGATTGGTGAATGGGGGAAGAAGAGAGAGTGATGGTAGGGTCCTGTGGGGTCCACAGATCCTGTGGTGTATTGGAAAAGGCATCCTTGCACCAAATGGCATCAAAATCCATGTTTTGAGCCATTTCTGGCGTTAAACGCTGGGCTGGTGCCCATTCCTGGCGTTTAACGCCAGGTTCTTGCCCTTTCCTGGCGTTTAACGCCAGTCTGGTGCCCCTTTCTGGCATTAAACGCCCAGAATGGTGCCAGACTGGGCGTTAAACGCCCAACTGCTAGGCTTACTGGCGTTTAAACGCCAGCAGCTTCTTCCTCCAGGGTGTGCTGTTTTTCTTCCTGTTTTTCATTCTGTTTTTGCTTTTTTCATTAATTTTGTGACTTCTCATGATCATCAACCTACAAAAAAAAAGATAAAATAACAAAAGAAAATAATTAATTAGAAAACATTGGGTTGCCTCCCAACAAGCGCTTCTTTAATGTCATTAGCTTGACAGGGGACTCTCATGGAGCCTCAGAAATGCTCAGAACCGTGTTGGAACCTCCCAACACCAAACTTAGAGTTTGAATGTGGGGGTTCAACACCAAACTTAGAGTTTGGTTGTGGCCTCCCAACACCAAACTTAGAGTTTGACTGTGGGGGCTCTGTTTGGCCCTGTTTTGAGAGAAGCTCTTCATGCTTCCTCTCCATGATGACAGAGGGATATCCTTGGGCCTTAAACACCAAGGATTCTTTATTCACTTGAATGATCAACTCTCCTCTATCAACATCAATCACAGCCTTTGCTGTGGCTAGGAAGGGTCTGCCAAGGATGATGGATTCATCCATGCACTTCCCAGTCTCTAGGACTATGAAATCAGTAGGGATGTATTGGTCTTCAA
>NW_026264987.1:1262007-1263395 GCF_000817695.3 Arachis duranensis | reverse complement strand
TTGCAATTCTGTTGCATTAGAGAAACTAATTGAGGCTTAAGCTCAAAGTTGTTTGCTCTAATGGCAGGGATAGAGATGCTTCTCCCATAGAAGTCGGGAGTAGGTGCAGTAAAGTCACCCAGCACCTTCCTTGCATTGTTGGCATTGTTGTTGTTTTCGGCTGCCATTTGTTCTTCTTCCTTGAAGAGTTCGTTCAGGTGCTCTAAAGAGAGTTGTGCTTTGGCTTCTCTTAGCTTTCTCTTAAAGGTCCTTTCGGGTTCAGGATCAGCCTCAACAAGAATGCCTTTGTCTTTGCTCCTGCTCATAAGAAAGAGAAGAGAACAAGAAAATGTGGAATCCTCTATGTCACAGTATAGAGATTCCCTTAGGTGTCAGAGGAAAAGAAGAGTAGAAGACAGAAGTGGAAAATTCGAACTTAACAAAGGAGATAGAGTTCGAATTTTGCGTTAAGGGTTAGTGTTAGTCCATAAATAGAAGGATGTGAGAAGGAGGGAAGTAATTTTAAAAAATTAAGTGGGAAATTTGAAAACATTTTGAAAAACATTACTTAATTTTCGAAAATGAAGATGGAAAAGAAATCAAGTAATTTTTGAAAAAGATTTTGAAATTAGAAATCAAAAGGATTTGATTGAAAACTATTTTGAAAAAGATGTGGTTAAGAAGATATGATTAGTTTTAAAAAGATGTGATTGAGAAAATATGATTTGAAAAACATTTTAAAAAGATTTGATTTGAAAATTAAAAACTTGACGAACAAGAAAGGATATGATTCAAACATTAAACCTTTCTCAACAGAAAAGGCAACATACTTGAAATGTTGAATCAAATCATTAATTGATAGTAAGTATCTTTAAAAATAGAAAGAAATTGGTTTTAAAAAAAGATTTGATTGGAAAATTGATTTGAAAAAGATTTGATTTTGAAAAGATTTTGAAAACTGAAAAAAAATTTGATTTGAAAACAAAATCTTCCCTTCTAGCCATCCTGGCGTTAAACGCCCAGAATGGTATCCATTCTGGCATTTAACGCCCAAAACTCTACCCTTTTGAGCGTTAAACGCCCAACCAGGCACCCTGGCTGGCGTTTAAACGCCAGTCTGTCCTTCTTCACTAGGCGTTTTGAATGCCCAGCTTTTTCTGTGCAATTCCTCTGCTGTATGTTCTGAATCTTCAATTCTCTGTATTATTGACTTGAAAAGACACAAATTAAAAATATTTTTGGATTTTTAATAATAAGAACAAATCAAAATGCAACAAGAATCAAATAACAATGCATGCAAGACACCAAACTTAGCAGTTTGTATACCACTGACACTAACAAAATGAAAATGCATATGAGACACACAAAACAATCAAGTCAATAGAATTTCAAAGATCAGAGCAAGTAAA
>NW_026264987.1:1250654-1258211 GCF_000817695.3 Arachis duranensis | reverse complement strand
TAAAGATCAGAGCAAGTAAATCATCAAGAACATCTTGAAGATCACTTAGACACATGAATGCATGCAATTGACACAAAATTTATGATGAGACACTAGACTTAAACAAGGCTAGTGTCTCAATAAGAAACAACAACATTTTTGGTTTTCATGATTTTATAATTTTTTTTTTGGTTTTTTCGAAAATTAAGTGTAAAAAGGTATCAAAATTCTTAATGAGAATTCCAGGAATCAGTGCAATGCTAGTCTAAGACTCCGGTCCAGGAATTAGACATGGCTTCACAGCCAGCCAAGCTTTCAGAGAAAGCTTCGGTCCAAAACACTAGACATGGCTAGAGGCCAGCCAAGCCTTAGCAGATCACTGCTCCAAAAGCAAGATTGATAGAAATCAACAAGCTCTTGTGATGATAGGTTGAAACCTCGGTCCAATAAAATTAGACATGGCTTCACAGCCAGCCAGACTTCAACAGACCATCATGAAACACTAGAATTCATTCTTAAGAACTCTGAAAAAAAAATACCTAATCTAAGCAACAAGATGAACCGTCAGTTGTCCAAACTGAACAATCCCCGGCAGGAGCACATTCATCTTGATACCTCTGTAAGCAACCTCTGTCTTACAGCAAAGCATTATAGCAAGGTATCCCAGGAAAGCGTTCTCAGTGGTCGTACCACCATCTATCTGACTGCCTTCATGCAGCAGATCATCACATAATCATTATCATTACCATCATTCATTATTAATCTCGTTATTCATCATCACTTTCACATTCTTATACATTACCTCTTTCTTTCTCTGTTCAATCACAACATAACAACTTTCTATAGGTGAACTTCGGCCTATAGAAATGGCACCTCTGTAAGTGAACTTCGGCTTACAGAAAAGGCGCCCCTGTAAGTGAACTTCGGCTTACAGGTATCATAACTCTCTGTAGGTGAACTTCGGCCTACAGGAGCAACACCCTGAGATGCACAATTGATATTCACTGTAGGTGAACTTCGGCCTACAGGAATAACAACTCACTGTAGGTGAACTTGGGCCTACAGGACCTCTAGGGCCAATGGAAAAGCAGCAGATGAACATACAACAGAACATCGTGCCACAAGGCTTAACTCTTTATTCTTATACTCTTCTCCTCTATTCTTTTTGTTATATTACTCTTTTCTCATTATCTCTTTACTCTGTTCTCTGTATCTCTTTACTCTGCTCTAGTTACTCTTTTCTCTGCTTAACGTATGCATTTAAAGCTTATGTAAATTTCGGTATGAATAGTTAACCTGTCCCAAATATAGATTCATTAAGTCTATACTGAAACAGTTTAACTTTTCATACAATACCTAACCCTAGTCGCAACTCAAGGACTAACTATGTTGCCCTAGTTCGTTCACTAATTTCTGTCTGTTTTTCTGTTATTAAAACCTTACATACTTTTCTTTAGTTTTATCTTTTCTTCAACTTTTTATCTTTCTTTTATCTTTGCCTCGCTAATATGTTCTTACCACTCCCTAAGTGTTTTATGAAAGTAATTAGGAGAATTCTGCACTTAAAGTTGTCTTTCTAAAGCTTTTACGGAAAACTGTCTTTTCGCATTATTTTATTATTTTTATTAAAATACTATTATTTAATATTTTATTATTTTTTATTATTTTATCATTAAATTTTCGAAAATTAACTTACCTTTTACTTTTAACCTTTAAAATTCACTTTTTACCACCCGTAACTTTTAATATTTCTACTTTTACCACCCTAACTTTCAGAAATTACAAAATAACCCCCAAACACCAAATTAATTACTTCCTTGACCTTTTATGAATCAAAAAGGTGTTCTTCATTGTTCTTCATCACACTCAAAGTGTTCTTCATGTTCTTCATAAATTCTTCAGATTCCTTCTCTGTTTTTACCCGTTTTTCAGTCTTTTCAGCAACCGATTTTTACTATAATTCATAATAAATTAGCAGCCACTAAAACCCCATATTTTCTACATGATTTCAACACAAATTGAACCTCAATTTAAGCTTAGGGTTTCGTTTTTCCAACTGCCCCAGAACATGAACTTTAAAGCTTGAATTTCATCAAATTTCATCAAAATTTCACCAAATTTTCACCAAGAATCAATCATATAAGCAACCAATTTTTAGCACAGCCAATTTATACAACATTCACATAACTCAAACACAAATAATCAAGATTAATTTCGTGACACCCTACCTGGTTTTGTTGCTCCTAATTCGGTTAATCTTTCAGGTGGTCCTTAAGCACTTTTTCCTCCTAAATCACATCAAGAACAACTTTAAATCCAAAAACTCTCAACTGACCAAATATCACTCAGTATGTTAGGAAGAGATATCTCACCTTATACTTGCTGGAAATTCACGTTTCTTGGCCCTCAAGTCAAGTTAAGCATGGTTCCTAAGGAAGAACATCAAGAAAACACATATTTTGCATGGTTTTCCTTGAAAACCGAATTGAAATGGGAGGGAGACAGCCATCTCACCTTATTTCCATCCTTGATAAGTTACATGGTTATGTAGAGGAAGAAGAGAGGATCATTTTGGTGAAATCGGAGTTTTGATTTGAGTTTTAGTTCAGAAGAAATCAAGCTTTGAAGATTAAGTGTTCATGAAAGTTTCTCTCTTTTCTCTCTTGTTATTTTCGGCCAAAATGATGAAATGAGACAGCCTTGGAGGTCTTGGGGGTGTAAGGTGAGTTGTGATTTGTTGGCTTGGAGGTGGATTAAAATAATATTAAAATATCTCTGGTGTACAACTACTAAAACTAGGTGTATCAGAACACTCGTAAAAACATCTCTAAAAATTATTTTCTGAGCTACTAGCATAAATGACACTAGTAACATATTTATTATGAGAATAGTACATATATAATGAGGCCTTATGGTGGACGAAATTGTGATTCATTCTTTTCACTTCAACAATCCCAGGTAATGGCTCCAAAAACTTGGTGTCAATGCCATGGTTCACAACTTCGCACAACTAACCAGCAAGTGCACTGGGTCGTCCAAGTAATACCTTACGTGAGTAAGGGTCGATCCCACGGAGATTGTTGGTATGAAGTAAGCTATGGTCACCTTGTAAATCTCAGTTAGGCAGATAAAATTATGGAATTTAGAAAATCAAATAATAAAAAGAAAATAAAAAGGGATAGAAATCTTATGTAAATCAATAGTGGGAATTTCAGATAAGTGTTTGGAGATGCTGTGCTCCTCTTGAATCTCTGCTTTCCTGCTGCTTTCATCCAATTCTTCTTTCTTCTTTCCATGGCAAGCTGTTTGTAGGGCATCACTGTTGTCAATGGCTACATCCCATCCTCTCAGTGAAAATGGTCCTATGCTCTGTCACGGCACGGCTAATCATCTGTCAGTTCTCAATCAGGTTGGAATAGAATCCCTTGATTCTTTTGCGTTTGTCATCACGCCCAGCCTTCAGGAGTTTGAAGCTCGTCACAGTCATTCAATCCCAGAATCCTACTCGGAATACCATAGACAAGGTTTAGACTTTCCGGATCCTCATGAATGCCGCCATCTATCTAACTTATACCACGAAGATTCTGTTGGGGAATCTAAGAGATATGCGCCCGACCTAAGGTAGAACGGAAGTGGTTGTCAATCACGCACGTTCATAGGTGAGAATGATAATGAGTGTCACGGATCATCATATTCATCAAAGTTAAGTGTAACGTATATCTTGGAATAAGAATAAAAGAGAATTGAATAGAAAGTAATAGTAATTGTATTGAAACTTGAGGTACAGCAGAGCTCCACACCCTTAATCTATGGTGTGCAGAAACTCCACCGTTGAAAATACATAAGTGAAAGGTTCAGGCATGGCCGAATGACCAGCCCCCTAAAACGTGATCACAGGATTCAAAATACAATCCAGGATCCAGGATAAAAAAGATGATAATATGATAGTAAAAGGTTCTATTTATAATAAACTAGCTCCTAGGGTTTACAGAAGTAAGTAATTAATGCGTAAATCCACTTCCAGGGCCCACTTGGTGTATGTTTGGGCTGAGCTTGGTCTATCCACGAGCTGAGGCTTTTCTTGGAGTTGAACTCCAAGTTATAACGTGTTTTGGGCGTTCAACTCCGGATCATGACGTGTTTTTGGCGTTTAACTCCAGACAGCAGCATGTACTTGGCGTTCAACGCCAAGTTACATCGTCAATTTCCGAATAAAGTATGAACTATTATATATTGCTGGAAAGCTCTGGATATCTACTTTCCAACGCCGTTGAGATCGCGCCATTTGGAGTTCTGTAGCTCCAGAAAATCCATTTTGAGTGCAGGGAGGTCAGATTCTAACAGCATCAGCAGTCCTTTTGTCAGCCTTTTTCAGAGTTTTGCTCAGGTCCCTCAATTTCAGCCAGAATTTACCTGAAATCATAGAAAAACACACAAACTCCTAGTAAAGTCCAGAAATATGATTTTTGCCTAAAAACCAATAATATTCTACTAAAAACAATTAAAACATGCTAAAATCTACATGAAATTACCCCCAAAAAGCGTATAAAATATCCGCTCATCAGAGAACCCTATGGAAACACCTATAATCCTTTATGGAGAAATCATCCAAATCTCTCATGGAAGGATCAATAGAGACCTCAACAAGGTTTCAACAACAATAATGGTGGAATAAAAAGAAGAGAATATACTATAAATTTAGAATATCAATGAATATTAGTTCTAATCAGATGAGCGGGACTTGTAGCTTTTCGCTTCTGAACAGTTTTGGCATCTCACTTTTTCCTTTAAAGTTTAGAATGATTGGCTTCTCTAGGAACTTAGAATTTCAGATAGTGTTATTGATTCTCCTAGTTAAGTATGTTAATTCTTGAACACAGCTACTTTTTGAGTCTTGGCCGTGGCCCTAAGCATTTTGTTTTCCAGTATTACCACCGGATACATAAATGCCACAGACACATAACTGGGTGAACCTTTTCAGATTGTGACTCAGCTTTGCTAGAGTCCCCAGTTAGTGGTGTCCAGAGCTCTTAAGCACACTCTTTTGCTTTGGATCCTTTTTACCCTTGCCTTTTGGTTTTAAGGGCTATTGGCTTTTTCTGCTTGCTTTTTTCTCTTTTTTTTCAAAATATTTTTTTTCGCCAATTATTTATTTATTTATTTATTTATTTTTGCCATTCACTGCTTTTTCTTGCTTCAAGAATCAAATTTATGATTTTTCAGATTGTCAATAACATTTCTCCTTGTTCATCATTCTTTCAGGAGCCAACAATTTTAACATTCATAAACAACAAGATCAAAAGATATATGCACTGTTCAAGCATTCATTCAGAAAGCAAGAAGTATTGTCACCACATCAATATAATTAAACTAAATTCAAGGATAAATTCGAAATTCATGTACTTCTTGTTCTTTTGAATTAAAACATTTTTTCTTTTAAGAGAGGTGAAGGATTCATGGAATTATTCATAATCTTTAAGGCATAGTTACTACATACTAATGATCATGAAGTAGAGACAAAATATAGATAAACATGAAAGATAAAAACCGAAAAAAACAGAGAAAATAAGAACAAGGAATGAGTCCACCTGAGTGAGGGTGGCGCCTTCTTGAAGATCCAATGGTGCTTTTTGAGCTCCTTTATGTCTTTTCCTTGCTTCTGTTGCATGATCCCTAGTGATTTTGGTGTTTTTATCCTTATTTGCTCCCAATAATTGTGTGGAGGATAATTTATCCCCTGAGGTATCTCAAGGATCTCTTGATTTGCAGTCAAATATTCTACCACTGAGCTATAAACCCTTTAGATGCGTCTTTCCATCTCCCATGACTCGGAGGTGGAAGCTTTTTGTCTTTCCTTTTTCTCTTTTTTTTTCTTCTTTTTTTTTGAGGTTTCTCTGAATTGTTGATTTTTAGTTTCTCTTGACTTCCTCTTCAGAGTCCTTTCAGGTTCATGATCTGCTTCAATAAGAATGTTCTTGTCCTTGCTCCTGCTCATATAGGGAAGAAGAGAACAAGAAAAGAAAGAGGAATCCTCTATGTCACAGTAAAGAGGTTCCTTATTGTTAGTAGAAGAAGAAAGGAATAAAAGTGGAGAATCCAATCACAATGGTGAGGATAGAGGCAGTGATTGGAGATGAAGAGAGGTGAAGAGAAGTGTTAGTAAATAAATAAAATAAATAGAAAGAGATGAGGGGGAGAGAAATTCGAAAATAATTTTGAAAAATGGGTTAGTAATTTTCGAAAATTTAAAACTAAAATTTGAAACAATTAATTAATTAAAAAGAATTTTTGAAAAAGAGGGAAGTATTTTCGAAAATTAGAGAGGGAAAAGTAGTTAGGTGGTTTTGAAAAAGATAAGAAACAAACAAAAAGTTAATTAGTTAGTTGAAAAAAAAAAGATATTAAAATCAATTTTGAAAAGATAAGAAGATAAAAAGTTAGAAAAGATATTTTAAATTTTTTTTTTGAAAAAGATAAAATTTTGAAAAAAATATGATATAAAAGATATGATTTAAAAAGATATGGTTTTGAAAAGATAAGATTGAAATTAGTTTTGAAAAAGATTTGAATTTTAAAATCACAATTAATGACTTGACTCACAAGAAATCACAAGATATGATTCTAGAACTTAAAATTTGAATCTTTCTTAACAAGAAAGTAACAAACTTGAAATTTTTGAATCAAAACATTAATTTTTGATGCAATTTTCGAAAATATGATGTAAAGATAAGAAAAAGATTTTGAAAATATTTTGAAAAAGATTTTTGAAATTTTCGAAATTTATAAAAAAAATGAAAAAGATATGATTTTTGAAAAAGATTTTGAAAAGATAAGATTCATACAACACAAAACAAGAAAATATGAAGATCAAACAAGAAAGTTCATCAAGAACAACTTGAAGATCATGATGAACACTATGAATGCATGAATTTTTTCGAAAATTTTATGCAAGAAAAAGATGAACATGCAATTGACACCAAACTTATGACTTGACACAAGACTCAAACAAGAAACACAAAATATTTTTGATTTTTATGATTTTCTAATTTTTTTTGTATTTTATTTGATTTTTTTCGTAAAATATATAGGAAAAATAAAATAAGAAATTCAAAATTTTTAATATGAATTCCAGGAATCTTCGCAATGTTAGTTTAAAGCTCTAGTACAGGAATTAGATATGGCTTAATAGCCAGCCAAGCTTTTGTGAAAGCCCCGGTCCAAAACACTAGACATGGCCAATGGCCAGCCAAGCTTTAGCATACATCTAATAATCAAATTAGCTTGCCTCTATGAAGATGGTTTTGAAGCCTCAGTCCAAAAGAATTTAGACATGGCTTTATAGCCAGCCAGGCTTCAACATGCTTCATGAAACTCTAGAATGCATATTAAAAAATTTTTTGAATAATTTTCGAAAATAGGGAGAAGATTTTGAAAAGATTTTCGAATTTTTTTTAATAAAATAAAAATCACCTAATCTGAGCAACAAGATGAACCGTGAGTTGTCCATACTCAAACAATCCCCGGCAACGGCGCCAAAAACTTGGTGGACGAAATTGTGATTCATTCTTTTCACTTCAA
>NW_026264987.1:1249948-1250500 GCF_000817695.3 Arachis duranensis | reverse complement strand
GAGATTGTTGGTATGAAGCAAGCTATGGTCATCTTGTAAATCCCAGTCAGGAGGATAAAATTATGGAATTTAGAAAATCAAATAATAAAAAGAAAATAAAAAGGGATAGAAATACTTATGTAAATCAATAGTGGGAATTTCAGATAAGTGTATGGAGATGCTGTGCTCCTCTTGAATCTCTGCTTTCCTGTTGCTTTCATCCAATTCTTCTTTCTTCTTTCCATGGTAAGCTGTTTGTAGGGCATCACCGTTGTCAACGGCTACATCCCATCCTCTCAGTGAAAATGGTCCTATGCTCTGTCACGGCACGGCTAATCATCTGTCGGTTCTCAATCAGGTTGGAATAGAATCCCTTGATTCTTTTGCGTTTGTCATCACGCCCAGCCTTCAGGAGTTTGAAGCTCGTCACAGTCATTCAATCCCAGAATCCCACTCGGAATACCATAAACAAGGTTTAGACTTTCCAGATCTTCATGAATACCGCCATCTATCTAACTTATACCACGAAGATTCTGTTGGGGAATCTAAGAGATATGCGCCCGGCCTAAAGTA
>NW_026264987.1:1229975-1249756 GCF_000817695.3 Arachis duranensis | reverse complement strand
ACTGTTGAAAATACATAAGTGAAAGGTTCAGGCATGGCCGAATGACCAGCCCCCTAAAACGTGATCATAGGATTCAAAATACAATCCAGGATCCAGGATAAAAAAGATGATAATATGATAGTAAAATGTTCTATTTATAATAAACAAGCTCCTAGGGTTTACAGAAGTAAGTAATTAATGCGTAAATCCACTTCCAGGGCCCACTTGGTGTATGTTTGGGCTGAGCTTGGTCTATCCACGAGCTGAGGCTTTTCTTGGAATTGAACTCCAAGTTATAACGTGTTTTGGGCGTTCAACTCCGGATCATGACGTGTTTCTGGCGTTTAACTCCAGACAGCAGCATGTACTTGGCGTTCAACGCCAAGTTACGTCGTCAATTTCCAAATAAAGTATGGACTATATATATTGCTGGAAAGCTCTGGATGTCTACTTTCCAACGCCGTTGAGAGCGCGCCATTTGGAGTTCTGTAGCTCCAGAAAATCCATTTTGAGTGCAGGGAGGTCAGATTCCAACAGCATTAGCAGTCCTTTTGTCATCCTTTTTCAGAGTTTTGCTCAGGTCCCTCAATTTCAGCCAGAATTTACCTGAAATCATAGAAAAACACACAAACTCCTAGTAAAGTCCAGAAATGTGAATTTAACATAAAAACTAATGAAAACATCCCTAAAAGTAACTAGATCATACTAAAAACTACCTAAAAACAATGCAAAAAAGCGTATAAATTATCCGCTCATCACTTTATCATTGCTAAATTCATCAGAGAGTGTTGGTGCTAAGCTGCACCAGTAAACCGTAAACCCGGTTAAACCGATTTTCTGTTTTTAACTAAGACTGACCAGGTAACCTTATAATATTATTCAAGAAGCTTCTAATACTAATATAATGATAATATCATCCTATTATCTCTCTTTTCTCATAAATCAAGTCCGGTTCGTCAAACTGAGACTATTTAAAAAAAACCAAATCAAAACTTTTAACCGATACGGTTCAAAAACCAGGTTCTTCGTGACCGCGTTATCGAGCTTGTCTCGGAAAAGGTTCTAACTTAAAGATGACATAATGACAATGAGGATTGAGATACTTGATGATATATCAAAGGTTTTCCCTTTACTGATCTTCCAGAGAAATCCGTACTTTCAGAAAAGATTTCGCGTTCTCGAAAACCGGGGTTGTTACATGTTCTACCTCTTCCTTCTTCTCCTCTAGAGCTTCTCCTTCAACTGGATCTTCATTGACCTTGGTATCAGAACCAGCTACCTTACCACTTCTCAATTGAATGGCCTTGCAATCTTCTCTTGGGTTCACCACTATATCACTAGGGAATGTATTTGGAGACCTTTCAGGTAATTGCTTGCTCATTTGACCCATTTGCAGCTCCAAGTTTCTAATGGAGGCCCTGGTTTCTTGCATGAAACTCATCATCATCTCCCATTTAGAATCTTCTTGGGATTTAAAATTTGCCTGCTAAGGTGGTTGTTGTTGCTGAGACTGAAATTGGCTGTTATTATAGTTGTTCTGTTGAAAACTGCCCTGAGAACTATTGTTGGAGTTTTGAGGTCTCTGAGGTTGATCTCTCCTTGGGTGATTCTTCCATCCTTGATTGTATGTCTTAGAATATGGATCATTGTTGGGATTTCTAGGACCACTCCCCATGTAATTCACCTGTTCAGAAGAAAGTTGAGCATAATCATAATTATCATTTTGCATAAAGTTTACCTGTCATGTCATAGGAGGTCTCGTGGGGTGGATTTTGAGTATTGATAGCTGAGACTTGCATGCTACCCATTTGTTGAGTAAGTAGATTTATCTACTGAGACATAAGCTTGTTCTGAGCAAGAAGAGCATTAACAGCTTCTACTTCCAACACGCATCTCTTCTGAGCAGCTTTAGAGTTCACAGGATTCTTGTTAGATGTGTATAAATATTGGTTGCTTGCAACCAATTCAATCAGCTCAATAGTTTCCTCTGGTGTCTTCTTCTTGTGCAATGAACCGCCTGCAGAAGTGTCTAGGCTCATCTTTGACATCTCTCCTAAGCCTTCATAAAAGATATCCAGTTGGGTCCACTTGGAGAACATGTCTGGAGGGTATTGCCTAGTCAGTAGCTTGTATCTCTCCTAAGCTTCATAAAAAGTTTCACCATCCTTCTGTTTGAAGGTCTGAACCTCCATCC
Organism: Arachis duranensis; assembly: GCF_000817695.3. NCBI lineage: Eukaryota > Viridiplantae > Streptophyta > Magnoliopsida > Fabales > Fabaceae > Arachis > Arachis duranensis. The sequence continues at coordinate 1,247,583 of NW_026264987.1, read as the reverse complement.
TAAGCTTAGTCAGCTTCTTTGGTGGGAAAAATTTTGTGAGAAACTCAATAACCACCTTGTTCCAAGTATCCAAACTATCCTTGGGTTGAGAATCTAGCCATAGTTTTACTCCATCCCTCAGAGCAAACGGGAAGAGCATTAGTTTGTACACATCTGGGTTCACTCCATTTGTCTTCACAGTATCACAAATCTGCAGAAAACTTGAAATGAATTGATTTGGGTCTTTGTGGGGGAGACCATGATACTGGCAGTTTTGTTGCACCAGGGTGACCAGTTGAGGCTTCAACAAAAAGTTGTTCACAGTAATAGGAGGCACCACGATGCTTTTTCCATAAAGATCTGCGGTAGGAGAAGAGTAGGAGCCAAGCACTCTCCTTTGTTCATTCCCATTCGGGTTTGCCGCATTGGTATTATCATTATTAATCGGATCCATGGTGGATTATGCAGCCTTATAAAGTCTTGCTTGTTGTAGACGCCGCCTGAAAGTCCTTTCAGGTTCAGGATCAAAGTCTAAGAGATGTTCTTCGTCTCTGTTCCTACGCATAAACAACCAGAAAATAAAAAAGAATGGGAATCTCTACGTCAGAGTGCAGAGAATTCCCAGTGAGGTAACCTGTGTAAAGAGATAAAAATATTGAATAAAATAAATAGAAGAAAAAATAATAAATAGTCAACACCAAACTTAATTTCAGAAATTAAGAAAAATATTGGTGCTATTTATTTATTAAAATTTTTTTTTTGAAATTTTATTTATTTTATTTATTTATTTTTTTTGGAAAATTAATAAAACAATATTTAAATAAAAATTAAAACTAAAACGCCTAATCTAAGCAATCAAACAATTAATAGTTGTTAATCACTATCAATCCTCGGCAACGGCACCAAAAACTTGGTGCGGTATTTACAACCCACACTACTAACCGGCAAGTGCACCGGGTCATACCAAGTAATACCTTACGTGAGTAAGGGTCGATCCCACGAGGATTGATGGATCAAGCAACAATAGCGTTTGATAGGATTAGTTAGGCAAGCAGAAATTGGTTTTGAGATGTTCAAAAGGTTTAAATTCGAACTCAGAATATAAAAAGGATAGACAAATAAATAAGTTGGGAATAAAATATTGAGAAAACAGTTAAGGTTTCAGAGTTATCTATTTTCCAGATTAACTTTTATTACTAACTAATTTAATCATGCAAGATATAATTTCATGGCAAACTATATGTGACTAGACCCTAATTCCTTAGACCTTCCTAGTCTCCTCTAAAATTTATTAACTGCCAATTCCTTGGTCAATTAATTCCAATTAGGGGGTGATGATCAATTTCTAGTTTATATGCCAAAAGAATTCTAATTATTCAAAAATAAAGGGATTATATGTCACGTATCCCGTTAAATACAAACAATTAGAAATTCAGTATAATTTGTTTTCAAGCTGTTGTTCAAGTAAAGAGCTTTTCCAAGTTTTACAAGAATTCAATTAGAACATGGGTCATACTTCCGTTCCACCCAATATTCATAAAATTAAGAGCGAAAACAATTATTGAAATATAAATCAAAACATGAATAAATTAGAAAGATCAAATGAATTAATCTATTACAAATAGACAAAGCTCCTAACATTAACAATGAAGGATTAGTTGCTCATGGTTCAGAGAAGAAAAATAAGGGTTCTGGTAACAATTTGGTACCTGTCTAAATGTACAGAGTTTCTATTTATTACTAATCCTAATAGGTTTGAAATCAAAAATTAAAAATAATATCCTTTCCTAAAAGATAAGATTTGAATTTAAATTCGAATTAATTAACCAATCTTCAGTTGATGAGTGGGGACCCCTTGATTTGTCCATTCTGCAGCTTCTAATATGTGTTTTCTGGGCTAAAAACTGGGTCAAAAACAGCCCAGAAATCGTAACCAGTGTTTTCTGAATTATTGCAGATCACGCATGTGACGCGTCCGCGTCGTCCATGTGCTCGCATCATTTGTGCAGATTCTAGTCCACGCGTTCGCGTCAGGCAAGCGATCGCGTCATTGCAATTTCTCCATTACGCGCGGTCGCGTGAGCCATGCGTCCGCGTCGGTCTTCGCTGGTCATCCCTTTGGTTTCTTCTTTTTCTCTGCAGAAACTTCATGAAATCCATCCGAATGCTACCTAAAATGAATAAAATTGCACAAAACTCAAAATAGCATCCATAGTGGCTAAAATATAATTAATTCTAAATTAAACTCAACAATTTAGATGCAAATTCACTAGAAAAAGATAGACAAGATGCTCATGCATCAACAAACCTGGTTTTAAACTGGAAAAAATGCCACATCGTGGTAACTGAAGGAATTGTTCTTGGGCATCGGATTTAGAACAAAGTGATAGAAGTATATTAAGCTAAGGTGGAGCTAATTAAGCAACTACTTTCACCAACTAATGTTAAGGCAATAAGAAGTTTTTTTGGGCCATGCCGGATTCTACAGGAGGTTTACAAAAGATTTTTCTAAAATTGCAAAACTCCTATTCAACTTACTAGCTACTAACACTCCATTTGTCTTTGACCAAGAGTGTCTGCAGGCCTTTGAAACTCTAAAAGCTAAGCTTATCACTGCACCTGTCATTTCTGCACCCAACTGGGACTTACCATTCGAATTAATGTGTGGCACCAGTGACCATGTCATTGGCGTAGTTCCGGGGCAGAGACAGGACAAGCTTCTGCATGTTATTTATTATGCCAGTTGTGTTCTAAATGACGCACAGAAGAACTACACTACCACAGAGAAGGAATTGCTTGTAATGGTTTATGCCATTGACAAGTTCAGATCCTATTTAATAGGATCCAAGGTTATTATCTACACTGACCATACTGCTCTTAAACATCCGCTCACCAAGAAGGATTCTAAGCCTAGGCTAATAAGATAGGTACTACTCCTGCAAGAGTTTGATATAGAAATCAAAGACAGAAAAGGGTCAGAAAACCAAGTAGCTGACCACTTGTCTTAGATTGAACCAGTAGAAGGGACATCTCCTCCTTCTACTGAGGTGTCTGAAACCTTCCCGGATGAGCAACTCTTTGCCATACGGATGACACCCTAGTTCGCAGACATTGCGAATTACAAGGCTATAAGGTTCATCCCCAAGAAATACAGTAGGCAGCAAGCTCAAAAATTCATTCATGATGCCATATACTACTTGTGGGATGAACCATATCTCATTAAGAGATGCTCAGATGGTATAATCCACTGTAGGAAGAGGCACAGCAAATCCTATGGCATTGCCATAGCTCCGATGATGGAGGATACTTTGGAGGTGAGCGAACAGCCACAAAGGTTCTCCAAAGTGGTTTCTACTGGCCCACATTTTTTAAGGATTCTCGAGAGTTTATCCGTCGCTGTGACAGTTGCCAAAGGACTGGCAATCTCCCTCATGGTCACGACACGCCTCAGCAAGGAATCCTAGAGATTGAACTGTTTGATGTATAGGGTATAGACTTCATGGGTCCTTTCCCACCTTCTTACTCAAACACCTATATCCTCGTGGCAGTGGATTATGAGTTTAAATGGGCTGAGGCAATCGCATCACCCACAAATGATACTAGAGTAGTGATGAAGTTCCTCCAGAAGAACATTTTCAGTAGGTTTGGTGTCCCTCAGACACTAATCAGTGATGGAAGAACTCATTTCTACAACAAACAGCTTGACTCTGTGCTGAACCGATATGGAGTTCGCCATAAAGTGGCCACCCCATTGAAAAGAATCCTAGAAAGGATGGTGAACACCTCTAGAAAGGATTGTGCAAGAAATCTTGATGATGCTCTCTGGGCATACAGAATAGCTTTCAAGACCCCTATAGGAACGTCACCATATTAATTGGTATTAGAAGGTGTGCCACCTGCTATGGAGCTGGAACACAAGGCTTATTGGGCAACCAAACTCCTAAACCTTGATGCAAAGGCAGCAGGAGAGAAAAGGTTGCTCTAGCTAAATGAGTTGGATGAATTCCGCCTAGCTGCATTTGAAAATGCAAAAATTTATAAAGAGAGGGCCAAGAAGTGGCATGACAAAAAGATATCTTCCAGAGTCTTCGAACCTAGACAGAGAGTTCTACTCTTCAATTCTAGATTGAAGCTCTTCCCTGGGAAACTCAAGTCACGTTGGACAGGACCATTTCTGATCACAAATGTAACACCCTATGGTCATGTTGAACTCCAGAGTAACCACTCTAATAAAAGATATAGTGTTAATGGCCAGAGAGTGAAACATTACTTGGGTGGTGAAGTTGATTAAGAAAAATCCACCCTGTTGCTGACATGAGCACAGAACCGTTAAGCTAGTGACGTTAAAGAAGTGCTTATTGGGAGACAACCCAACCATAATCAGTCATTGATGTTTCTTTTTAGTTTATGTTACATAATTGTTTCTTTAAGTTTGTGATCATGTGCAGTAGTTAAGAATAAAACAGAGACAACAATATTCAGAATGAAAAACAGAGCACCCTGGGGAAAGCCCATTGCTGGCATTGAACGCCAGGAAAGAGGGAAGGATGGGAGTTCAACGCCCATTAGAAGCAACAAAGCTGGCATTGAACGCCAGCCAGGGAGCATTGGCTGGGCGTTCAACGCCCAGAAGTGAGAAGAAAGCTGGCGTTGAACGCCAGCCAGGGAGCGTTGGTTGGGCATTCAACGCTCAAATAGGAGTGACAAACTGGTGTTGAACGCTAGCCAGAAAGTACTGTGTGGGAATTCAACACCCATGAGGGAGCAGCAGCATGGCGTTGAATGCCAGAATGGATGCCATTCTGGGCGTTCAACGGCCATAATAGGGTAACGGGGTTTGACTTGTTCAAACCATATCTTTTCCGAATCTTATCTTTTAAATAAGATTCTTCTAACTATCATCTTTTCCAAATCTTTCTCATTCTTTTCTTCAAATCTTTTTCAAAAGTTCATATCTTTTGCAATTCTTTTTCAAATCTTTTATTACACGTTCAAATATTTTTCATATCTTTAATAACTTATATTTTATCTTTCTTTAACACTAACAATTTTTAAACCTATCTTTCTTATCTCTTACAAAATTTTGAATCATATCTTTATTATCTTTTATCTAATTTTTGAAAACCCACCCTATCCCTCCCTATATATACCAACCGAATCCCCTTTGCTAATTCATCTTCCATTTGAATCCCTCTCCTCCTGTTCGTCTTCTTTCTTTTCTTTTACTCAAGGACGAGCAAACTTTTTAAGTTTGGTGTGGAAAAAGCCCTGCTTTCTCACTCCATTCAAATTCTATGGCTTCAAAAAGTAGAAAACCCACTTCAAGAAGCAAAGAAGACAACCCAACATCTATTTTCAAACCTTTCAGATTCTATACCAAGCAGCATGAAGAAAATTATTACACAATAATGTGTAAAAGGATAGTAATCCCGGAGGCCAGATTCGAATTAAAAGACGATGAGTACCTGGAGATCCAAGAGCAGATTCAAAAGAGAGGCTGGAAAGCTCTGGCCAACCCTGTTACCAATGTTGGATTAACAGTGGTCCATGAATTCTATTCAAATCTGTGGATGACACATAAGCAAAAGAAAGATGGACAAGGGTTTCATACTTTTCGCACCATGGTCCGAGGGAAGACTCTCTATTTTCATCTTGACAAGGTGATATAGATCTTTAAATTACCTCTACAAAGGGATGATCCAGAATCCTTTAATAGGAGGGTGGTGGCTGATCCAAAGCTGGATCAGATTCTAGAAGGTATATGTCTGCCTGGAACTCAGTGGATCAATAACACAAAAGGCACACCAAACCAACTGAGAAGAATAGATTTCAAACCAATTGCTAGGGGTTGGCTGGATTTCATTGGGCATTCCATACTCCCCACTAGAAACCACTCTGAAGTCACTATTAGAAGAGCTGTGATGATTTACTGCATCATGATGGGGAATGAGGTGGAAATCCACTAATTAATCCTTTTTGAGCTATACAAGGTTGCAAACAGGATGTCAACTCAAGCCAAATTGGCCTATCCCAACCTTATCTTTCGGTTGTGTAAGGAGGTTAGAATCATGATTAACAGAGACTCATATATCCCAACAGGTAGCCCAATCACCAAGCAAGTGATGAAAAGCTCTAGAATACTAGATGATCATCCCAAAAGGAAGACACCTGAGCCTCCCCAAATACAGGAGGAACCTTGATGAGCGGATAATTTATACGCTTTTTGGCATTATTTTTAGTATGTTTTTAGTAGGATCTAGTTACTTCTAGGGATGTTTTTATTAGTTTTTATGTTAAATTCACATTTCTGGACTTTACTATGAGTTTGTGTGTTTTTCTGTGATTTCAGGTATTTTCTAGCTGAAATTGAGGGACTTGAGCAAAAATCAGATTCAGAGGTTGAAGAAGGACTGCTGATGCTGTTGGATTCTGACCTCCCTGCACTCAAAATAGATTTTCTGGAGCTAAATAACTCCAAATGCCGCGCTCTTAACGGCGTTGGAAAGTAGACATCCAGGGCTTTCCAGCAATATATAATAGTCTATACTTTGGCCGAGTTTAGACGACGCAAAAGGGCGTTGAATGTCAGTTCTACGCTGCAGTCTGGAGTTAAACGCCAGAAACACGTCACGAACCAGAGTTGAACGCCAAAAACACGTTACAACTTGGCGTTCAGGGATTGAACGCCAAAAACACGTTACCACTTCCATTCTACCTCAGATTGAATGAGTATCTCTTAGATTACTAATACAGGGGACCGAGTCCGAGATATTGGGATCTTCGTGGTATAAGCTAGATTGATGGCGGCATTCATGAGAATCCTTAAAGTCTAAACCTTGTCTGTGGTATTCCGAGTAGGATTCAGGGATTGAATGACTGTGACGAGCTTCAAACTCGCGAGTGCTGGGCATAGTGACAGACGCAAAAGGATAGTAAATCCTATTCCAGTATGATCGAGAACCTCCAGATGATTAGCCATGCAGTGACAGCGCATCGGACCATTTTCACAAGAGAGGATGGGATGTAGCCATTGACAATGGTGATGCCCTACATAAAGCTTGCCATGGAAAGGAGTAGGACTGATTGAAGGAAGGCAACAGGAAAGCAGAGGTTCAGAGGGACGAAAGCATCTCTATACGCTTATCTGAAATTCCTACCAATGATTTACATAAGTATCTCTATCCTTTATTAATTAATTAAGTATCTCTTTATATTTTCCATAACCATTATCATTTGAATTCGCCTGACTGAGATTTACAAGATGACCATAGCTTGCTTCATACCAACAATCTCCGTGGGATCGACCCTTACTCACGTAAGGTATTACTTGGACGACCCAGTGCACTTGCTGGTCAGCTACACGGAGTTGTGACTAATTATGAATTAAGATTAGAGCACCAAGTTTTTGGAGCCATTACCAGGGATCACAATTTTGCGTACCAAGTTTTTGGCGCCGTTGTCGGGGATTGTTCGAGTATGGACAACTAACGGTTCATCTTGTTGCTCAGATTAGGTAATTTTATTTTCTTTTACTTCTTATTTTCGAACAAAAATAATAAAAATACAAAAAAATTTTCCTTTTTCGTTTTTCCAAATTACAATTACAAAAAATTTACAAATTCATAAAATCAAAAATATTTTTGTGTTTCTTGTTTGAGTCTTGAGTCAAATTTTAAGTTTGGTGTCACTTGCATGTTTTTTTTTTAAATTTGTGCAATTTCTGGAAATTCATCATATGTTCTTCATGATCTTCAAGTTGTTCTTGGCCAGTCTTCTTGTTTGATTTTTTATGTTTTATTGTTTGGTGTCTTTTGTTGTTTGTCATATGCATTTTTGCATTCATAGTGTCCAAGCATTAAAGATTTCTAAGTTTGGTGTCTTGCATGTTTTCTTTGCATAAAAAATTTTTCAAAAATATGTTCTTGATGTTCATCATGATCCTCAAAGTGTTCTTGGTGTTCATCTTGACATTCATAGTGTTCTTGCATGCATTTTTCATTTTGATCCAAAATTTTCATGCATTGAGTATTGTTCATGTTTTTCTCTTTCTTCATTAAAAATTCATAAATAAAAAAATATCTTTTCCTTTTTTCTCTCAAAATTTCCAAAATGTGATTTGATTTAGTCAAAAATTTTTTAAATTTAATTATTTCTTATGGATCAAATCAAATTTTCATATTAAAAATCTTATCTTTTTCACATCTTTTTCAAAAATCATATCTTTTTCATTTTTCTTAATTATTTTCGAAAATTTTAAAATATTTTTCAAAAATCTTTTTCTTAATTTTATTACATAATTTTCGAAAATATCATCATCAATTAATGCTTTGATTCAAAAATTTCAAGTTTGTTACTTGCTTGTTAAGAAAGATTCAAACTTTAAGTTCTAGAATCATATCTTGTGATTTCTTGTGAATCAAGTCATTAATTGTGATTTTAAAAATCAAATCTTTTTCAAAACTAACTTCAATCATATCTTTTCAAAAATATCTTTTTATCTTATCTTTTTCAAAAGTTTATCTTTTTCAAAAATTTGATTTTAAAATATCTTTTCTAACTTTTTATCTTCTTATCTTTTCAAAAATTGATTTTCAAATCTTTTTCAATCAACTAACTAACTTTTTGTTTGTTTCTTATCTTTTTCAAAACTACCTAACTAATTCTCTCTTTCTAATTTTTGAAAATACCTTCCTCTTTTTCAAAATTCAATTTTAATTAACTAATTGTTTAAATTTTAATTTAATTTAATTTCAAACTTTAATTTTCAAAAATTAACTTTAAATTTTAATTTTTATTTTACTTTATTTTCGAAATTATCTCCCTCTCATCTCCTTCTATCTATTTATTCATCTACTAACACTTCTCTTCTCATAATTTGAAACCCCCTTCTCTGTGTTCGAATTCTTCTTCTTCTTTTTTCTCTTCTACTCTTCTTCCCTTCTACTCACATAAAAGAATCCCTATACTGTGACATAGAGGATTCCTCTTCTTTTCTAGTTCTTTTCTCTTCTTATGAGCAGGAACAAGGAAAAAGGCATTCTTGTTGAAGCTGATCCAGAACCTGAAAGGACTTTGAAGAGGAAACTAAGAGAAGCTAAAATACAACAATCCAGAGACAACCTTACAGGAATTTTCGAACAGGAAGAGGAGATGGCAGCCGAAAATAACAATAATGCAAGGAGGATGCTTGGTGACTTTACTGCACCTAATTCTAATTTACATGGAAGAAGCATCTCCATCCCTACCATTGGAGCAAACAATTTTGAGCTGAAACCTCAGCTAGTTTCTCTGATGCAACAAAACTGCAAGTTTCATGGACTTCCATCTGAAGATCCTTTTTAGTTCTTAACTGAATTCTTGCAGATATGTGATACTGTTAAGACTAATGGAGTAGATCCTGAAGTCTACAGGCTCATGCTTTTTCCTTTTGCTGTAAGAGACAGAGCTAGAATATGGTTGGACTCTCAACCCAAGGATAGCCTGAACTCTTGGGATAAGCTGGTCAAGGCTTTCTTAGCCAAGTTCTTTCCTCCCCAAAAGCTTAGCAAGCTTAGAGTGGATGTTCAAACCTTCATACAGAAAGAAGGTGAATCCCTCTATGAAGCTTGGGAGAGATACAAGCAACTGACCAAAAAGTGTCCTTCTGACATGCTTTCAGAATGGACAATCCTGGATATATTTTATGATGGTCTGTCTGAGTTATCAAAGATATCATTGGACCATTCTGTAGGTTGATCCATTCACCTAAAGAAAATGCCTGCAGAAGCTCAAGAACTCATTGACATGGTTGCTAATAACCAGTTCATGTACACCTCTTAGAGGAATCCTGTAAGTAATGGGATGCCTCAGAAGAAGGGAGTTCTTGAAATTGATGCTCTGAATGCCATATTGGCTTAGAACAAAATATTGACTCAGCAAGTCAATATGATTTCTCAGAGTCTGAATGGAATGCAAGCTGCATCCAACAGTATTCAAGAGGCATCTTCTGAAGAAGAAGCATATGATCCTGAGAACCATACAATAGCAGAGGTAAATTACATGGGTGAACCTTATGGAAACACCTATAACCCATCATGGAGAAATCATCCAAATTTCTCATGGAAGGATCAACAAAAGCCTCAACAAGGCTTTAATAATGGTGGGAGAAACAGGTTTAGCAACAGCAAGCCTTTTCCATCATCCACTCAGCAAAAGACAAAGAACTCTGAACAAAATACCTCTAATTTAGCAAACTTAGTCTCTGATCTATCTAAGGCCACTCTGAGTTTCATGAATGAAACAAGGTCCTCCATTAGAAATTTGGAGGCACAAGTGGGCCAGCTGAGTAAAAGGGTCACTGAAATTCCTCCTAGTATTCTCCCAAGCAATACAGAAGAAAATCCAAAAGGAGAATGCAAGGCCATTGATATAGCAATCATGGCCGAACCCACAAGAGAGGAGGAGGACATGAATCCCAAGGAGGAAGACCTCCTGGGATGTTTAGTGATCAACAAGGAGTTTCCCTTTGAGGAACCAAAGGAATCTGAGGCTCAACTAGAGACCATAGAGATTCCATTGAACCTCCTTATGCCATTCATAAGCTATGATGAGTATTCTTCTTCTGAAGAGAATGAGGATGTTACTGAAGAGCAAGTTGCCAAGTACCTTGGTGCAATCATGAAGCTGAATGCCAGTTTATTTGGTAATGAGACTTGGGAAGATGAACCTCCCTTGTGCACTAATGAACTGAGTTATCTGGATCAACTGAGATTGCCTCAGAAGAAACAGGATCCTAGAAAGTTCCTAATACATTGTACCATAGGCACCATGATCTTTAAGGCTCTGTGTGACCTTGGTTCAGGGATAAACCTCATGCCCTTCTCTATAATAGAGAAACTGGGAATCTATGGGGTGCAAGCTATTAAAATCTCATTAGAGATGGCAAACAATTCAAGAAAATAGGCTTATGGACAAGTAGAGGACGTGTTAGTAAAGGTTGAAGGCCTTTACATCCTTGCTGATTTCATAGTCCTAGACACTGGGAAGGATGAGGATGAATCCATCATCATTGGAAGACCCTTCCTAGCCACAGCAAGAGCTGTGATTGATGTGGACAGAGGAGAATTAATCCTTCAACTAAATGAGGACAACCTTGTGTTTAAAACTCAAGGATCTCCCTCTGCAACCATGGAGAGGAAGCATGAAAAGCTTCTCTCACTATAGAGTCAACAAGAGCCCCCACAGTCAAACTCTAAGTTTGGTGTTGGGAGGTCACAACCAAACTCTAAGTTTGGTGCTGGAAAGTCTCAACAATGCTCTGAATACCTGTGAGGTTCCATGAGAGCCCACTGTCAAGCTATTGACATTAAAGAAGCACTTGTTGGGAGGCAACCTAATTTTTATTTATCTAATTTTATTTTTATTGTTTTTCATGTTTTCTTAGGTTCATGATCATGTGGAGTCACAAAATAAATACAAAAATCAAAAACAGAATAAAAAACAGCAGAAGAAAAATCACACCCTGGAGGAAGGACTTACTAGCGTTTAAACGCCAGTAAGGAGCATCTGGTTGGCGTTCAACGCCAGAACAGAGCATGGTTCTGGCACTGAACGCCAGAAACAAGCAACATCTTGGCGTTCAGACACCAAGAAGACACCCTGGGAGAAGCTGGCGCTGAACGCTAGAAACAAGCATGGAACTGGCGTTTAACACCAGAAATATACTACAGATGGGCGTTCAACGCCCAGAACAAGCATCAATCTGGTGTTTAAACGCCAGAATTGTATGCAAAGGCATTTTACATGCCTAATGGGTGCAGGGATGTAAATCCTTGACACCTCAGGATCTGTGGACCCCACAGGATCATCTCAGGATCTGTGAATCCCACAGGATCCTCACCTACCTCCACTCATACTCTCCCCTCTCTCATTCATCCTCTCTTCCCTATTACCTCTTCACCACTCACATCCATCCTTATTCTCCATATCTTCTTCTCCTTCTTCTATTCTTTCTTCTTTTTCTCGAGGGCGAGCAACATTCTAAGTTTGGTGTGGTAAAAGCATTGCTTTGTTGCTTTTCCATAACCATTGATGGCATCTAAGGGCAGAGAAACCTCAAAAAAAAAAAAGAAGAGAAAAAGGAAGACAAAAGCTTCCACCTCCAAGTCATGGGAGATGGAGAGATTCATGTAAAGGGTCTATAGCTCAGTGGTAGAACATTTGACTGCAAATCAAGAGATCCCTGAGAGACCCCAGGGGATACATTTTTCTCCACACAAATTGGGAGCAACTAAGGGTGGAACATCAAGAGCTATGAGGGAGGAGCAACAAAGACAAGGAAGAGACATAGAAGAGCTCAAGGACATCATTGGTTCCTCAAGAAGGAAACGCCACCATCACTAAGGTGAACTCATTCCTTGTTCTTAATTTCTCTGTTTTTCGTTTCTTTATGTTAAATGTTTATTTATGTTTTGGGTCTCTACTTCATGATCATTAGTATTTAGTAACTATGACTTAAGGCTATGAATAATTCCATGAATCCTTCACCTCTCTTAAATAAAAAAATTGTTTTAATTCAAAAGAACAAGAAGTACATGAGTTTCGAATTTATCTTTGAATTTAATTTAATTATATTGATGTGGTGGCAAATACTTTTTGTTTTCTGAATGAATGCTTGAACAGTGCATATGTCTTTTGAATTTGATGTTTATGAATGTTAAATATGTTGGCTCTTGAAAGAATGGTGAACAAAGAGAAATGTTATTGATAATCTGAAAAATCATAAAAATGATTCTTGAAGTAAGAAAAAGCAGTGAATACAAAGCTTGCAGAAAAAAAATATAGCAAAAAAAAAAGCCAATAGTCCTTAAAACCAAAAGGCAAGGGTAATAAAAAGGATCTAAGGCTTTGAGCATCAGTAGATAGGAGGGCCTAAAGGAATAAAATCCTGGCCTAAGCGGCTAAACCAAGCTGTCCCTAACCATGTGCTTGTGCGTGAATGTGTCAAGTGAAAACTTGAGACTGAGCGGTTAAAGTCGAGGTCCAAAGAAAAAAAAGAGTGTGCTTAAGAACCCTGGACACCTCTAATTGGGGACTTTAGCAAAGCTGAGTCACAATCTGAAAAGGTTCACCCAATTATGTGTCTGTGACATGTATGTATCCGGTGGTAATACTGGAAAACAGAGTGCTTAGGGCCACGACCAAGACTCATAAAAGTAGCTGTGTTCAAGAATCAACATACTGAACAAGGAGAATTAATAACACTATCTGAAATTCTAAGTTCCTATAGATGCCAATCATTCTGAACTTCAAAGGATAAAGTGTGATGCCGAAACTGTTCAGAGGCAAAAAGCTACAAGTCCCGCTCATCTAATTAGAATTAATATTCATTGATATTTTGGAATTTATAGTATATTATCTTCTTTTTATCCTATTTTATTTTCAGTTGCTTGGGGACAAGCAACAATTTAAGTTTGGTGTTGTGATGAGCAGATAATTTATACGCTTTTTGGCATTGTTTTTAGTATGTTTTTAGTAGGATCTAGTTACTTCTAGGGATGTTTTTATTAGTTTTTATGTTAAATTCACATTTCTGGACTTTACTATGAGTTTGTGTGTTTTTCTGTGATTTCAGGTATTTTCTGGCTGAAATTGAGGGACTTGAGCAAAAATCAGATTCAGAGGTTGAAGAAGGACTGCTGATGCTGTTGGATTCTGACCTCCCTGCACCCAAATCGGATTTTCTAGAGCTACAGAACTCCAAATGACGCGCTCTCAACGGCGTTGGAAAGTAGACATCCAGGAATTTCTAGCAATATATAATAGTCCATACTTTGGCCGAGTTTAGACAACGCAAAAGGGCGTTGAACGCCAGTTCTATGCTGCAGTCTGGAGTTAAACACCACAAACACGTCACGAACCAGAGTTGAACGCCAAAAACACGTTACAACTTGGCGTTCAACTCCAAAGGAAGCCTCTGCACGTGGAAACTTCAAGCTCAGCCCAAGCACACACCAAGTGGGCCCCGAAATTGGATTTATGCATCATTTACTTATCACTGTAAACCCTAGTAACTAGTTTAGTATAAATAGGACATTTTACTGTTGTATTAGGCATCTTTGGACGTTTAGTTACTAGATCATGGGGGCTGGCCTCTCGGCCATGCCTAGACCTTTCACTTATGTATTTTCAACGGCAGGGTTTCTACACTCCATAGATTAAGATGTGGAGCTCTGCTGTTCTTCATGAATTAATGCATAGCACTTCTGTTTTTCTATTCAATTCAACTTATTCCGCTTCTAAGATATCCATTCGCACTTCAACATGAATGTGATGAACATGACGATCATCATCATTCCCTACAAACGCGTGCCTGACAACCACTTCCATTCTACCTCAGATTGAATGAGTATCTCTTAGATTACTAATACAGGGGACCGAGTCCGAGATATTGGGATCTTCGTGGTATAAGCTAGATTGATGGCGGCATTCATGAGAATCCGAAAAGTCTAAACCTTGTCTGTGGTATTCCGAGTAGGATTCAGGGATTGAATGACTGTGACGAGCTTCAAACTCGCGAGTGCTGGGCGTAGTGACAGACGTAAAAGGATAGTAAATCCTATTCCAGTATGATCGAGAACCTCCAGATGATTAGCCATGCAGTGACAGCGCATCGGACCATTTTCACAAGAGAGGATGGGATGTAGCCATTGATAACAGTGATGCCCTACATAAAGCTTGCCATGGAAAGGAGTAGGACTAATTGAAGGAAGGCAGTAGGAAAGCAGAGGTTCAGAGGGACGAAAGCATCTCTATACGCTTATCTGAAATTCCTACCAATGATTTACATAAGTATCTCTATCCTTTATTAATTAATTAAGTATCTCTTTATATTTTCCATAACCATTATCATTTGAATTCGCCTGACTGAGATTTACAAGATGACCATAGCTTGCTTCATACCAACAATCTCCGTGGGATCGACCCTTACTCACGTAAGGTATTACTTGGACGACCCAGTGCACTTGCTGGTCAGCTACACGGAGTTGTGACTAATTATGAATTAAGATTAGAGCACCAAGTTTTTGGAGCCATTACTAGGGATCACAATTTCGCGTACCAAACCTCCAATTGAATATTGGACCCAGCTGGAAGCATTTGTTGCACAATTGTGAACCACCTTGGATCAATTAAAAGAGGAGCAAAAAGACCAGACTAGCATGCTTTGCAAACTAGTCAAGGAACAAGAGAAACATGGGTGTGTAGAAGAACTAAAGTGTCAGAAATTATCTCCTGAAGAGCCTAGTGCCAACTAGGATTAAGGTGGTTAAGTTCCACCTCCCTATTTCTGTGCTTATTCCAATTGCTGTTTCTTATGTTTAGATTTACATGATCGCTAGTAACATTTAAGTTTTTATTTAAATTTCTGTCTTTTAAATTAAGAATTGCATGAGCATTATTAGGATTTAAGTTTCTTTTCTTTTTTTCCAATTAGGTATAAAATGTTCCTCTTATCATCTCATTAAATTTGAATAAAATTTCGATTTTTTTAGAAGTGGTAAAGATGCATAAATTTTGAGTTAAATAAAAAGAATGTTGGAGTTAAGAATGTTGGATCTTGAAATAATGATGAAAAAGGAGAAGTATTATTGGTAATCTGAAAAATCCAAAAAGGTTGATTTCTGACGTAAGAAAAAGTAGCAAAAAGCAATAAAAGAAAAAAATATATATGCGAAAAAAAAGAAAAAGCTAGTAGCTCTTTAAACCAAAAGGAAAGAGCAAGGATCCAAGGCTTTAAGCATCAATGGTTAGGAGGCCCTAAAAGAAACAAAATATTGGCTTAAAAGTTCAAAAGAGCTGATTCCCCGAACTATATGCTTGTGGTGTGAAGGTGTCAAGTGAAAAGCTTGAGACTGAGCAGTTAAAGTCGTGATCCAAAGCAAAAGAGTGTGCTTAAGAACTCTGGACACCACTGACTGGGGATTCTAGCAAGCTGAATCACAATCCAATTGGGTTCACCTAGTTAAGTGTTTGTGGCGTTTATGTATCTGGTGGTAATACTGGAAAACAAAGTGCTTAGGGTCACGACTAAGACTCAAGAAGTTGTGTTCAAGAATAAAAAAGAACTAAACTAGGAGATCCAATAATATCATCTGAATTCAGAGTTCCTAAAAATGCCAATGTTTCTAAGTTTCAAAGGAAAGTGAGATGCCAAAACTATTCAGAAGTGAATAGCCACTAGTCCTGCTCATCTAATTGAAACTGAGCTTCATTGAAAACTGGGATTTATTGTATCCTTCTCTACTTTGCTTTTGGTTGCTTGGGGATAAGCAACAGTTTAAGTTTGGTGTTCTAATGAGTGGATATTTTATACACTTTTTGGCATCATTTTCATATAGCTTTAGTTATGTTTTGTTTAAGTTTTATAATATTTTCATAGGTTTTAGTGCAAAATTCACATTTTTGGATTCTATTTTGAGTTTTGGTGTTTTCTTATGATTTCAGGTAATTTCTGGCTGAAATTCATGAGCTTTGGAAAAAGTCTAATTCAGAGACAGAGAAAGGACTACAGATGCTGTCAGGATCTAACCTCTATGCACTTGAAGGAGCATTTCTGGAGCTACAAAAGTCCAAATGGCGCGTTCTCAATGACTATGAAAATCTAACATCCAGGGCTTTCTAGAAATTTATAATAGTCCATACTTTTCTCTAGAAATAAAGGTTCAAAACTAGAGTTCAATGCCAGTTACTAGCCCCTTTCCTTGCGTTGGACGCCCAAAAGGGAGGAGCTGGCGTCCAACGCCCAAAAATGAGTCCCAAGGTGGCATCCAACACCCCAAGGGGAGTACCAACTCGTGGCTCTCCCCAAGCTCAGCCTAAACACTCACCAAGTGGGTCCCAGAAGTGGATTTTTTGCACTACAAGACTAGTTTATCATATTTCTATAATCCTTAGTTATTAGACTAGTATAAGTAGAACAGAGATCACCATTGTTAAGAACTTTTGGTCTTTGTCCATTCGAACCTTTCACTACTTTTCTGTAAGCTATGAGTCACTAACTGATGAGCGGATAATTTGTACGCTTTTTGGCATTGTTTTTAGTATGTTTTTGGTAGTTTTAGTTGAGTTCTTAGTATATTTTTATTAGTTTTTAGTTAAAATTCACTTTTCTGGACTTTACTATGAGTTTGTGTGTTTTTCTGTGATTTCAGGTATTTTCTGGCTGAAATTGAGGGACCTGAGCAAAAATCTGATTCAGAGACTGAAAAGGACTGCAGATGCTGTTGGATTCTGACCTCCCTGCATTCGAAGTGGATTTTCTGGAGCTACAGAAGCCCAATTGGCTCGCTCTCAACGGCTTTGGAAAGTAGACATCCTGGGCTTTCCAGCAATATATGATAGTCCATACTTTGCCCAAGATTTGATGGCCCAAACCGGCGTTCAAAGTCACCTACAGAAATTCCAGCGTTAAACGCCGGAACTGGCACCAAAATGGGAGTTAAACGCCCAAACTGGCACTAAAGCTGGCGTTTAACTCCAAGAAGAATCTCTACACGAAAATGCTTCAATGCTCAACCCAAGCACACACCAAGTGGGCCCGGAAGTAGATTTTTATGTCATTTACTCATCTCTGTAAACCCTAGGCTACTAG
>NW_026264987.1:1227203-1229158 GCF_000817695.3 Arachis duranensis | reverse complement strand
CAATTTCGTGCACCAAGTTTTTGGCGCCGTTGCCGGGGATTGTTCTTGTGTATGGACAACTGACGGTTCATCTTGTTGCTTAGATTAGGTATTATTTTTCTTCAGAGTTCTTAAGAATGAATTCTAGTGTTTCAAGGTGATGTTCTTATCATCACCAAAGCTGATTGATCATCATCAATTTAGCTCTTGAATGCAATGTTCTGCTGAAGCTTAGCTAGCTATGTCTAATTCCTTTAGACTAAAGCTTTAGACTAACATTGCATGATTCCTGGAATTCTCATTTAGAATTTTGATACCTTTATTTTCCTTTTCACTTAATTTTCGAAAAATCCAAAAAAAATTTCAAAATCATAAAAACCAAAAATATTTCTTGTCTAAGTCTAGTGTCTCATTTTAAGTTTGGTGTCAATTGCATGTTTTTGTTCTTCTTGCATTTTTCGAATTCATGCATGTGTCTTCATTAATCTTCAAGTTGTTCTTGATGATTTCCTTGTTTTGATCTTTAAATTCTATTGACTTGAGTGTTTTGTTGTTTCTCATGTGCATTATCATCTTGTTAGTGTCAGTAGTATACAAACTGCTAAGTTTGGTGTCTTGCATGCATTTGATTTTAGTTGCATTTTAATTATTCCTTATTATTAAAAATCCAAAAATATTTTTTAATTTGTGTCTTTTCAAGTCAATAATACAGAGAATTGAAGATTCAGAACATTCTGCAGAGGAATTACACAGAAAAACTGGGCGTTCAAAACGCCCAGTGAAGAAGGACAGACTGGCGTTTAAACGCCAGCCAGGGTGCCTGGCTGGGCGTTTAACGCCCAAAAGGGTATAGTTTTGGGCGTTAAACGCCAGGATGGCAAAGGGGGAAGATTTTGTTTTCAAAATCAATTTTTTTCAAGTTTTTAAAGTTTTTCAAAATCAAATCTTTTTCAAATCATATCTTTTCAATCAAATGTTTTCAAAATCAATTTCTTTCCTTTTTCAAAGATACTTACTAACAATTAATGATTTGATTGAACATTTTTTGCCTTTTCTATTGAGGAAGGTTTTATGTTTGAATCATATCTTTTCTTGTTAGGCAAGTCATTAATTTTTAAAATCATATCTTTTCAAATTGTTTTCAAATCATATCTTTTCAATCACATCTTTTTAAAACCATAACTTTTCAATCATATCTTTTTAATCACATCTTTTTCAAAATAAGTTTTCAATCAAATCTTTTTAACTTCTAATTTCAAATCCTTTTCAAAAATCACTTGATTTCTTTTCCGCTTTGAGTTTTCGAAAATTCTCAATCAATTCTTCAAAAATGTTTTCAAAATCTTTTAATTAATTTTCGAAAATTACTTCCTTCCTTCTCACATCCTTCTATTTATGGACTAACACTATCCCTTAATGCAAAATTCGAACTCTATTTTCTCTGTTAAGTTCGAATTTTCCACTTCTGTCTTCTACTCTTCTTCTCCTCTGACACCTTAAGGAATCTCTATACTGTGACATAGAGGATTCCACATTTTCTTGTTCTCTTCTCTTTCTTATGAGCAGGAGCAAGGACAAAGGCATTCTTGTTGAGGCTGATCCTGAACCTGAAAGGACCTTAAAGAGAAAGCTAAGAGAAGCCAAAGCACAACTCTCTTTAGAGCACCCGAACGAACTCTTCAAGGAAGAAGAAGCCATGGCAGCCGAAAACAACAACAATGCAAGGAAGGTGCTGGGTGACTTTACTGCACCTACTCCCGACTTCTATGGGAGAAGCATCTCTATCCCTGCCATTGGAGCAAACAACTTTGAGCTTAAGCCTCAATTAGTTTCTCTAATGCAACAGAATTGCAAGTTCCATGGACTTCCATTAGAAGATCCTCATCAGTTCTTAGCTGAATTCTTGCAAATCTGTGACACTGTCAAGACTAATGGGGTTGACCCTGAGGTCTACAGACTTATGCTATTCCCTTTTG
>NW_026264987.1:1226320-1226747 GCF_000817695.3 Arachis duranensis | reverse complement strand
CATAGAGATTCCATTGGACTTACTTCTGCCATTCATGAGCTCTGATGAGTATTCTTCCTCTGAAGAGGATGAGTATGTCACTGAGGAGCAAGTTGCTAAATACCTTAGAGCAATCATGAAGCTAAATGACAAGTTATTTGGAAATGAGACTTGGGAGGATGAACCCCCTTTGCTCACCAAGGAACTGGATGACCTGTCTAGGCAGCAACTGCCTCAAAAGAGGCAGGATCCTGGGAAGTTTTCTATACCTTGTACCATAGGCACCATGACCTTCAAGAAGGCCTTGTGTGACTTAGGGTCAAGTGTAAACCTCATGCCCCTCTCTGTAATGGAGAAATTAGGGATCTTTGAGGTGCAAGCTGCAAAAATCTCACTAGAGATGACAGACAACTCAAGAAAACAAGCTTATGGACTTGTAGAGGATGTT
>NW_026264987.1:1225963-1226228 GCF_000817695.3 Arachis duranensis | reverse complement strand
GACTGGGAAGTGCATGGATGAATCCATCATCCTTGGCAGACCCTTCCTAGCCACAGCAAAGGCTGTGATTGATGTTGATAGAGGAGAGTTGATCATTCAAGTGAATGAAGAATCCTTGGTGTTTAAGGCCCAAGGATATCCCTCTGTCACCATGGAGAAGAAGCATGAAGAGCTTCTCTCAATTCAGAGTCAAACAGAGCCCCCACAGTCAAACTCTAAGTTTGGTGTTGGGAGGCCACAACCAAACTCTAAGTTTGGTGTTGAA
>NW_026264987.1:1224711-1225831 GCF_000817695.3 Arachis duranensis | reverse complement strand
GTCAAGCTACTGACATTAAAGAAGCGCTTGTTAGGAGGCAACCCAATGTTATATTTTATATATTTTCCTTTGTTATTTTATGTTTTTTGTAGGTTGATGATCATGAGAAGTCACAAAATCCATTGAAAAAGCAAAAACAGAATGAAAAACAGGAAGAAAAACAGCACACCCTGGAGGAAGAACTCACTGGCGTTTAAACGCCAGTGAGGCTAGCAGTTGGGCGTTTAACGCCCAGTCTGGCACCATTCTGGGCGTTTAACGCCAGAAAGGGGCACCAGACTGGCGTTAAACGCCAGAAAAAGGGTTTAACGCCAGAAAGGGGCACCAGACTGGCGTTAAACGCCAGGAAAGGGCAAGAACCTGGCGTTAAACGCCAGGAATGGGCACCAGCCCGGCGTTTAACGCCAGAATTGGCCCAAAACGTGATTTTGAAGCCCATTTGGTGCAGGGATGACTTTTCCTTGACACCACAGGATCTGTGGACCCCACAGGACCCCACCACTCTCTCTCTTCTTCACCCATTCACCAATCATCTCAACACCTCTTCCATCTCCTCCATTTTCTTCTTCTTCTCCTCTATTCTTTCTTCTTTTGCTCGAGGACGAGCAAACATTTTAAGTTTGGTGTGGTAAAAGCATTGCTTTTTGTTTCTCCATAACCATTTATGGCATCCAAGGCCGAAGAAACCTCTAGAAAGAGGAAAGGGAAGGCAAAAGCTTTCACCTCCGAGTCATGGGAGATGGAGAGATTCATCTCAAGGGATGCACTTTCCTCCACAAGACTATTGGGAGCAACTAAACACCTCCCTAGGAGAATTGAGTTCCAACATGGGACAACTAAGGGTGGAGCACCAAGAACATGTCATCCTCCTCCATGAAATTAGAGAAGATCAAAGAATCATGAGAGATGAGCAACAAAGACAAGGAAGAGACATTGAGGAGCTCAAGCACTCCATAAGACCTTCAAGAGGAAGGAAGAGCCGCCATCACTAAGGTGGACCCGTTCCTTGATTTCCTTGTTCTTTATTTTTCTGTTTTTTGAATTTTTATGCTTATGTTTATCCATGTTTGTGTCTTATGATCATTAGTGTCTTAGTGTCTATGCCTTAAAGCTATGAATA
>NW_026264987.1:1224248-1224536 GCF_000817695.3 Arachis duranensis | reverse complement strand
ATGCTTAAACAGTGCATATGTATCTTGAATTTGTGGTTCATGAATGTTGGCTCTTGAAAGAATGATGAAAAAGGAGACATGTTACTGAGGATCTGAAAAATCATAAAAATGATTCTTGAAGCAAGAAAAGGCAGTGAATACAAAAAAAAAAGGAGAGAAAGAGAAAAACGAAAAAAAAAGAGAAAGAAAAAAGAAAAGAAAAAGAAAGAAATAAAGTTGTGATCCAAGGCAATAGGAGTGTGCTTAAGAACCCTGGACACCTCTAATTGGGGACTTTAGCAAAGCTGA
>NW_026264987.1:1223787-1224111 GCF_000817695.3 Arachis duranensis | reverse complement strand
AAGTAGCTGTGTTCAAGAATCAACATACTAAACTAGGAGAATCAATAACACTATCTGAGTTCTGAGTTCCTATAGATGCTAATCATTCTGAACTTCAAAGGATAAAGTGAGATGCCAAAACTGTTCGGAGGCAAAAAGCTACTAGTCCCGCTCATCTAATTTGGAGCTAAGTTTCATTGATAATTTGGAGTCTATAGTATATTCTCTTCTTTTTATCTTATTTGATTTTCAGTTGCTTGGGAACAAGCAACAATTTAAGTTTGGTGTTGTGATGAGCGGATAATTTATACGCTTTTTGGCATTGTTTTTAGGTAGTTTTTAGTA
>NW_026264987.1:1223305-1223483 GCF_000817695.3 Arachis duranensis | reverse complement strand
AGTTGGAAAGTAGACATCCTGGGCTTTCCAGCAATATATGATAGTCCATACTTTGCCCAAGATTTGATGGCCCAAACCGGCGTTCAAAGTCACCTATAGAAATTCCAGCGTTAAACGCCGGAACTGGCACCTAATTGGGAGTTAAACGCCCAAACTGGCATAAAAGCTGGCGTTTAAC
>NW_026264987.1:1211608-1223292 GCF_000817695.3 Arachis duranensis | reverse complement strand
GAGTCTCTACACAAAAATGCTTCAATGCTCAGCCCAAGCACACACCAAGTGGGCCCGGAAGTGGATTTTTATGTCATTTACTCATCTTTGTACACCCTAGGCTACTAGTTCTCTATATATAGGACCTTTTACTATTGAATCTTTTGATCTTTGGAACCTTTTTCTTTAGATCTTTTGATCATTTTGGGAGGCTGGCCATTCGGCCATGCCTAGACCCTATGCTTATGTATTTTCAACGGTGGAGTTTCTACACCCCATAGATTAAGGTGTGGAGCTCTGCTGTACCTCGATTATTAATGCAATTACTATTGTTCTTCTATTCAATTCCGCTTGTTCTTTGTCCAAGATATCACTTGTTCTTCAACTTGATGAAGGTGATGATTGACGCCCATCACCATTCTCACCCATGAACAAGGTGACTGACAACCATTCTTGTGAACCGACAGATGAATTCCGCTATGCTGTGACAGAGCATATGCAATCGCTTTCACTGAGAGGATGGGAGGTAGCCACTGACAACGGTGAAACCCTTGCACGAGCTTGCCATGGAAAGGAGTAAGAAGGATTGGATGAAGGCAGTAGGAAAGCAGAGAGACGGAAGGGAAGGCATCTTCATACGCTTATCTGAAGTTCCTACCAATGAATTACATAAGTATCTCTATCTTTACCTTTGTGTTATTTTCGTTCATCACCATATACATTTGAGTCTACCTGACTGAGATTTACAAGATGACCATAGCTTGCTTCATACCAACAATCTCCGTGGGATCGACCCTTACTCACGTAAGGTATTACTTGGACGACCCAGTGCACTTGCTGGTTAGTTGTGCGAAGTTGTGTAATGCCATGGCATTGAACACCAAATTTTTGGGGTTCATGACCGGGGATTATGAGAGTTGTGAAAAAGTATTGTTCACAATTTCGCGCACCACTAACCTCCTAGGTTAAGGCTAGGAGCTCTGCTGATTCTTATGGATTAATAATATCACTATTCTATTTCAGTCTATGCTTGATTCTATTCTATTATGTGTCTTCGTTCTTCATCCTAATGAATTGGGAGTGTAACTTGACTGTCATTCCTTTTCTACATGGGTTCTTGCGAGTCCTTGATGGGATAGTACTGAACTACAAGCTTGATTATACATCTCTTAGATGGCTAATCCATGACTTCGTTGGGGACTTCTCGAGACATTTGTTCAGCCGAGGTACGGGGTGATTAGTGCCTTTGTGGTAGAGGCTAGAATCAAGAGGCAGCATTCTTTGATCCAAAAGATCCAACCTTGTCTGTGGCATTTTGAGTAGGATTACCAAGGGAATGGACTGCAGGAGCTTCACCCCTGTTCAGATTGGATGACCACTGACCTGGCATTTGATCTGAAGCAGAGGAGATTAATGACCACTGACCTGGCATTAATCACTTATAGCCTGCCATGGAATGAATCATTAGAAGTTGAAGTAAACAGTGAGAAAAGTTGATCCAAATAGAGGAAGCATCTCCGAAGCCTCAACCGTTCTCTTATCATCGATTTCACACCTATCAAGTAACACCTTATTATTCTATTTTTATGCATTTTTTCACAACAACTATACTTTCTATCTGCCTGACTAAGATCTACAAGGTAGCCATTGCTTGTTCAAACCAACAATCTCCGTGGGATCGACCCTCACTCACCTGAGGTATTACTTGGACGACCCGGTGCACTTGCCAGTCTACCTGTATGAATATTGCGGAGTCAATTTTGTGCACCAATCTTTAACCCAAGTCTCTTTGCTTGATCAGTAGTGATGAAGTTATGTGTAGCACCAGTGTCGATCATAGCCATGATGGATTTTTCATTGATAAAGGCTTTGATATACATCAAGCCTTTCTTTTCTGCAGTGCTTGTCTCTTTTTCCTTCACAGTATTCGTGAGTTTGATAGATCCAACACACCCAGTTACTTGAGATTGAGCCTCTCGTTCCTCGACGATAGATGCCAGAGTCTCTAACTTGGGATAGTCTTTCATTTGGTGTGGTCCTTTGCACATGAAGCATCCTCTTTTGGGCACGAAAGCCTTCTTTTTTTCCTCGTACTCTTTCTTTGAAGAGTATTTTCCTTCCTTCTTGGTTGAGAAACTCTTTCCCTTGTCTCCCCCATCTTTAGCAGAACTAGGCTTGGAGGAAGACTTGGGTTTAGAGTCCCCTCTATGATACTCAGTGAGTGATTCGGCTACCACGATGGCCTCATCGACATTCGACCCCTACAATGGCTTCATCGACATCCTTAACATTTCTTCTTTGTAGTTCTTACTTTTCCCAAGGTTGGAGTCCATTAATGAAAAAGAACAATGCATCCTCTGATGCTAAGTTGGGGATTTGAAGTGTAAGAGTAATGAACTCCTTTACATAGTCGCTAATCATACTCTTGTGTTTCAACTCTCTCAACTTCTTCTTTTTTTCATAGGCTACATTCTCAGGGAAGAATTGTCTTTATGACTCTCTTTTGAAATTTTCCTGTAACTTTTAGCACCCTATGATCGTACTAAAAGTTCAAGCGTTACTTACATCTAAACCTTTTTATTTTACACTATCTTTATTTAATACTGAGCCTTTGCGAATACGAACCAAAATTTTAATTAAGAAAACGAAGAGTTTGTACTATATATATATATATATATTGTTCGGTTGCTCGGTTCCTGAATGGGTCGTTCGTGCTAGATGCCTAAAAGTGGTGGGGACGTTGGATTCGGTTCGCCTTCGTTCTTTAGGATTTCCCGGGCCAACGTGAAGAGGATGAGGTCGGGGTGTGAGGTCCCACCGAGTTGCGATTTGGTGTGGAGGGGGCCACTTGCAAAAGGACTCCGACGTTCAAGTCAGTGTCCGTACAAAAGCGGCAGTTAGGGTAAAGGGTAGGTGACGTACCTGGGGGAGGGGAAAGGCCCTCCCCTTATATAGTTTGTACTAGCGTAGGTCCCACATGGGCAGACCCTCTTTCCTGGAAGCTTCCTTTACAGCTGTCCAGGTTCACACGGGAGGAAGGGGTGTAACCTGGGTCACCTTCCAATTGGATCTCGATAACCTAACAGGTCAGGCGATCGCCTGAGTCCAGTTTTTGGGTTGTTGGGCTAGGCTGGAACAACAACGATATGCGAAAAATGAGAAAGGAAAGGAAGGTAGGGAGGTTTTGAGCAAGGTTATCAAAACCAAAATGGACCGGCTTGTGGTGGTTTTGAGCAAAGTTTAAGGAAGGGAGGATTTGAGCAACCCAACCTAGTAAAGTGCTTGTGGTGGTTTTGTGTTAAGTGAAGCTTAAGACAAAACATTTAAAGTCACGTCTAGGCTCAAGGTGCAAAGCACCAAAGAAAAAAGAATTAAAGGAAATTTTCTGTGTTCAAGGATTAATCCAAATTAAAAAGAACAGATAATTCATAATATTATCCGGATTCTAATTCCGAATGACAGTGACATTCCTCTGATTCAAAGGAGAATGAGATGCCTAAACTATTCAAGATTGCAGTGTGTAAACCCCACTATAAGAAGAGACATGAGCTTAATTAAACACTCACTTCTCATGCAAATTCACATCCTAAATTTATATTAGTTTTGGTTGCTTGAGGACAAGCAACAAGTCAAGTTTGGTGTTGTGATGCGTGAGCATCTATCCTATATTTTCCTAGTGAATTTGCATTTAAATTGTTAAGTTTAATCAAAATTTAAATACTTTTTAGCCACTATGAATGCTACTTTGAGTTGTGTCTAATTCTGTTTATTTCAGGTAGCATTTGGATGAATTTGACGGAGTTTTATAGAAGAAGAGGAAGAAAGTAGATGATGCTATCAACCCTGAGCTCTTTGCACTATAATGGACATAACTTGAGCTACAGAGGTTCAATTGATGTGATTTTAACGGCATTTAAAAGCTAACTTTCAGAGCTTTCCAATGATATAAAATAGTGTACCCTTTTTTCTATAGATTGTACAGACTTGGTGGCGCCAAACTTGGGATTTTCCAAGTTTGGCGCTATGATCACTACAAGTCACAAATCACACGGCCTGGATGGCGCCAAACTTGGGATTCTCCAAGTTTGGCGCCATGATTACTAAAAAGCTCCCATTTTGCACTGCCTTGGTGGTGCCAAACTTGGGGAAATCCAAGTTTGGCGCCAGGTTAAAGAATTTCATGATGTGAGACACAGCTGGAGTGGCACCAAACTTGGCGCAGCCCAAACAGCAACTAGCAGTGGTCCCCATTCGTCCTTGAAGAGCCACAAGATGATTTATTTATTTTTTGATTTAAACTTTATTTTATTTTGGAATAGGAAAAAATATTTTTTAGTTTTAGAGAATATATTTTACATTAATTAGGATTAGATATAAAAGGGAAAAGATTCAGCCCTTCGGGGGATCTCTTCTCTTCTACCTCATTCCGCACTTTACAGTTTTTCTGAATCCTAGTTTTCTCTCTTAACCATGGGCAACTAAACCTCCACTGTTAAGGTTAAGAGCTCTGTTTATTCTATGGATCAATACTATTACTTTTTTATTTTAATTCATGTATTGATTTCATTTTCAAGAATTGTTTTCGTTCTTTATCTTATGAATTTGGGTGGAACGAAAGTATGACCCTTTTTCTAATTGAGTTCTTGTAAAACTTGGAAAATCTCTTTGCTTGAACAATAGCTCGAAAATAATTTCTCCTAAATTTCTAATTATCTGGACTTAACGGGATACGTGACATATAATCCTCTTATTTTTGGGTAATTAGGGTTTCTGTTGCATATAAACTAGAATTGAACTTCACCCTCTAATTGGAATTAAGTGACCAAAGAATTGGCGATTGATGAATGTTAGAGGAGACTAAAAAGGTCTAAGGAATTATGGTTTAGTCACATATAGTTTTCCATGAATTGAATCTTGCATGATTAAAATAGTTAGTAAGAAAAGTTAATCCGTAAAATAAATATCTCTGAAACGTTAACGGTTTTCTCCATATATTTCACAACCCGTTTATTGTTTGCTTATTTAATTCTTTGAATTTACTATTTAATGCAATTGATTCTGAAAACACCATTTTCTGTTTGTCTAACTAAGTAAATCATTCAGCCATTGTTGCTTAGTCCATCAATCCTCGTGGGATCAACCTTCACTCACCTGAGGTATTACTTAGTACGATCCAGTGCACTTGCCGGCTAGTTTGTGGGTTATAAAATCCGCACCAAGTTTTTAGCGCAGTTGCCAGGGATTGACTGTGATTGACAACCACTGGTTGTTCAATTTCTTAGATTAGGCATTTTTGCTTTAATTTCATTTAACTTATTTCTTTAAATTTTCAAAAAAAATTGATTTATTTCATTTAATTTTTTTCTCTTAATTTCTAAAATTAACTTTGGTGTCACCTTAGTTGTTTTATTCCTCCTAGTTATTTTACTTATTGAGTTTGAATTTTATATTCCTTTTTGCTTATTGGTTGTTTAATTGTTTTATTTTCTTAATTATTCAATTTATTTTCTTTACTTTATTTTTTTATTTTTGTTTTCTTTTATATTTTATTTTATTTTTATTTTTTTATTTTTTTTATTTTTTCTTATATTCTTTCTTGTTTGCCTGCCTGTTTACCACATTGTGCATTTAATTCTGTTTGGTGTTTTGTGCTAAGGAAAAATAATGGAGAGAGACTACATTGGTTACTACTCATACCCAAGTAGTGATTCATATTATTATGGATGGAGGAACTATCCGAATTTTGGTTGGCAAAGTCAAAACCAAAGAAACATCAGTGCTCCATGTTCCAACTACCAAGAATCACCACCTCTCTATCCATATCAAGAACCATCATCTTTCTACCCATATCAAGAGCCACCATCTCCCTATTCATACCAAGAACCATCCTCTTTTTACTCTTATCAAGAACCATCATCTCCTTCTTATTCATATCAAGAGCCACCATCTCTTTAGTTATATCAAGAACCATCAGCTCTTGAGCTTCTCATGAAAGAATTCATACATGATATGAGGATGAGTGTAAAAAATATAGAGAAATATGTGGAGTTGATTATCAAGCCCCAGGAAGAGGAACAAGCAAATTCCTTCCCAAGAAATACAATGCAAGATCCTATGGAAGAAAGTAAGGAAAGAAATCAAAGGAGTTCATACTCTAGTGAATTAGAGAACTCTCCACCCTCACACATGGAGGAAGAGGAAGATGCACAAACAAAGGAGGTTGTAAGGGATGAAAACAATTATGGGAATCTACACTCAAATGAAGCAGAGAGTGGCATAGAGGGTGAGTTTATTGAACCACCAATTTAAGAAATTCTTGATGAAGGGTATACTCCAACCATCACACAACACCCAAAATTTGAAATCAAAGAAGTGAAGGCAACCAAGGAAAGCACTAAAAAGGGGATTGTGACCAAGAAACAGAAGAAAATATCCATGAAAAAGAGAAGGTCAGATAAAAACAATCCAACCTCTACCCCAACAAGCAAGGTGAATCAAGCTAATCACAATAAAAGAAAGCTTGTTAGGAGGAATTTATATCAGGGGACACTAATTTTCACCTCTCCCCCCTTGGAGACATTTCTTTTAACCAACTGAAAGAAGAGGAAGAAAATTCAATAATCAAGTGTCAAGCTAGTGACATTAAAGAAGCACTTGTTGGGAGGCAACCCAACTACTAGTGTCCTTGGTTTTGCAGTTACTTTGGTTTTAATTTTATAGTTATTTTGATTTTTGCATTATAGTTATTTTAGTTCTAGTTTTAAATTGCTTTATTGATGACCGGAATTCACTACCCACATATAATGAATCCGTTCTTTGGCAAGCGCACCAAATTATCGTCAAGTAATAATCCACAAGGAGTGGGATCATATCCTTAGAGATTGATTAATTGAGCAGTGTTAGCTAATGAGTTAATTAGTTAAGCTAATCAAGTAGAGAATATTGATTACTGTAAATTAAATTGCAGAATTATAAAGTGCGTGAAAGTAAAGAAAAGCAATAAAGTGCAGGAATGTAAATGGCAAGAATGTAAAGAACAGAAACATAAATGGCTGAATTGTAAATGGGAATGGGGGATTAGCAGAATGTAAAAGAAAGCTATAAAGAATGTGGGAGATAAGAATAAGGAGAATTCATTGGGATTAGGAGATGTTGATCTCTTTGGATTAAATTCAGTTCATCTCATCTTCAATCATGCAACTCATTGACCTTTTGGCAATCATGATTGATTGAGTCCCAATCCCTTGGTAACTCAATCTCCCAAATCTTAATAATCAGCCAATTCCTTGCTCTAATTGCTCATGAAGAGAGATATGCTTGGTCCCTGATATACCACACATCATCATAGATCCAAATAATGGGTGGATTATATGTCACCATATCCAATCCCAAAACCCAGATTCTACTCAAGTGTGAGAAGGAATTTCAAGCATGGTTTTATGTTCCCTTTTCCAAGGTTCCCATGAAACCCATTTTGCATTCAACCTCTTTCCCAAGATGATTGAACACTAGCATGAAGAACAAAATTCCTTCTAGCAAATCAGAGAGAAGATGAAGAGAAGAAGAAATTTACTATCATAAATCCATTAAGTACAATAGAGCTACTCATAGCCCAGAGAGAAGTACAATAGATGGAAGAAATGAAGTATAGAGTAAAGCTAGATCTAAACTTGGCAATGCCAACCCAATCCAACCCCTTTTTCAGTACTTCCAGGGAGTATTTATACTACTCCTATCACTAGAATTAAGAAAATACAAAAGAAAAAAGAAAATTACAATTGGAGGGAAAAAGAAAACACAATAAGTGTGACCTTCAGGCTTGGCGTGAGGCTGGCATTTAAGTGGCGTGCTACGCCTCATGAATTGACATCCCTGGCGTGCCATGCCTTGGAACCCAAGTGGCTTGCCCAGGGTCTTAAACATTAGCTAGCCTGGCGTGCAATGCCTTCGAGCCCAAGTGGCATGCCCAGGCTCTTCCTTCTTGGACAATTGAACTAGCGTGGCACGCCCAAGGTCGGCGTGCCATGCCCATCGTGGTTGCTTCATCTTCATCTCTGGATTTTACTACTGGCGTGCCACGCCCATAGTGCATGCTTCTTCACTTCTCTGGAAAACATAACTGGCGTGCCACGACCATTGTGTGGTGTGCCATGCCCATAGTGCATGCTTCCTTGCTCCAGTAGCTGGCGTGCCACGCCCAGCGTTGAAGTGGCACGTCCAGTGTTCTTTTTATTAGTTGCTTGAGTTGGCGTGCCACGCCTTCGACACCAAGTGGCACGCCCAAGTGTTGGTGCTCATCCTTCTTCAGCATTGGCGTGCCACGCATGGGTTCCAAGTGGCACGCCCAAGTGAATAGTGAGAGTTGGCGTGCCACGCCTTCAACCTCAAGTGGCATGCCCAGCTTTTGTGCTTGGTCTTCTTTAGCATTGGCGTGCCACACCTGGGACTCAAGTGGCACGCCCAAGTGAGGATGATAGCTGGCGTGCCACACCTTTGACACCAAGTGGCATGCCCAAGTGTTTTGGATCTTCAACCTCTTCTCTGGAAACTTGAACTGGCGTGCCACGCCTTGATGTTCAAGTGGCATGCCCACCTTAATGTGACTTCCTTCAAGCTGGCGTGCCACGCCTGGGTCTTCAAGTGGCACGCCCAAGTGATGGCTAGAGCTGGCGTGCCACGCCTTCGATACCAAGTGGCATGCCCAAGTGGTTGTCCCCTTCTGAATTGATGAACTGGCGAGCCACGCACAATGGTTCAAGTGGCACGCCCATGGTGTGTGATGGACTTGGCGTGCCACGCCCCTTTTGTGGCCTTTAACATTGCTCTCTGGAAAATGATACTGGCGTGCCACGCCCATGTTAAACCCAAATGTTCTTCTCTGGAAATCATTAATGGCATGCGATGCCCTGGTTCTGGCTTGCCAGCCCACACATTTTCATGGTGTTTGTTTTAAGTGGCACACCCATCTCACACACCCAGCTTTCTTCATTGTTTCTTCCTTATTTTGGTGCCCTTTTCACCTGAAATGCAACACAAACCCATTTCAAAGCAATATACCAAAATATATATCATTTGATGCATAGAATTGCATTGATTACATGATATTATGTTTCTTTCATGGTCTTTTTTAATAAGAAAAAGGGGTAGATGATGCAAGTCATCACAACACCAAACTTAAGTTTTACTTTTCCCAAGCAAATCAATGTGAGTTGTTCTTAGATAGATTGAGACCTGACCTTTAAGAGATACATTCATTACCAAGGATAAGGCTAAGCATTAACACATGCATGAATATTATTGTTTCAATGTCACAATGAACTCCTAGATTCTTGAGAATTCTTCCAAGTATTTGCCTTAGGGCCCTTTTTATTGATTGTCACCTTGAAGTAGCAAGAGTTGTTCCTTTTTCTCTTGGCTGTTCTTTCTTTTTTTTCTCTTTATTTTTTCACTTTTCTTTTTCAATTGACCATGACTCTAAGTGTTTTGTCTCAAGACAACCCTTTAGATTAGGCTTTCAATTAGCAATCCCAAACTAGTTGATTTTAGGGTGCTAGGTATTGAAACACCCCTAAGAATTTACTTGCCCAGGTCTCTCTTCTTGACACATCTTCACCACAAGCATCTACTAGGATCTCCAATTCTTTTGAGCCAATTGGTGCTTCCTTTTATCTTAGTAGGTGATGGTCAGAGCCTTGGGTCTTTTGTTGCTTACTACTTCTTGGTTCTATAGATATTCAAGGGGCATCCTTAGCCTCTACTTGTCATACCTTCTAAGTCTAGTTGCTCATTATGACTCATTTTCTTTCAAGTTCATCCAAGGTCGTATACTTATTTCCTTATTTCTTAATTTTGAATAGTCTCACTTGGTCTTAGTCTCTTTTACTCTTGTTTTTACATAACTCACCACAGACTCTTATGAAAACAAACTATTCTTTTATTTGATGTTGATGAAACTTGAACAGCATTGCATTTTCTTTCTTCAAACATAAAGGACTCATAAAAGACTTCAGAGCATAAAGAAATTAAACATAAACTATCCTAATATTGAAACTATTATCAAATAGAAATTCAGAATTTTAAATTGTCAACCATCGGACTCAACAACCTTGAGCAGCTTCAGTTCATTGGCCCTTTTCCTTTGTCCTTCTTTTTGGAGGAGGAGGAGTCATCATCATCCTTCTTGGAGATCCTTCTTGTGCCTTTGTGTGCTTGGGCTTCCAAAATCCTAACCTTTTCATGTAGGTTCTTTCATCCTCCTTGTGCTTAGCTAGAATTTTCTCTTGTCTTGCGCTTAACTCCTCCATTCCTTGCATGAATGTTGGGTATCCGGGGTTCAAGGCTGCTGATGAGCGGATAATTTGTATACTTTTTGGCATTGTTTTCAGTATGTTTTTGTTATGATCTAGTTAGTTTTTAGTATATTTTTATTAGTTTTTAGTTAAAATTCACTTTTCTGGACTTTACTATGAGTTTGTGTGTTTTTCTGTGATTTCAGGTATTTTCTGGCTGAAATTGAGGGTCCTGAGCAAAAATCTGATTCCGAGACCAAAAAGGACTGCAGATGCTGTTGGATTCTGACCTCCCTGCACTCGAAGTGGATTTTCTGGAGCTACAGAAGCCCAATTTTCGCGCTCTCAACGGCGTTGGAAAGTAGACATCCTGGGCTTTCCAGCAATATATGATAGTCCATACTTTGCCCAAGATTTGATGGCCCAAACCGGCGTTCAAAGTCACCTCAAGAAATCCCAGCGTTAAACGCTGGAACTGGCACCCAAATGGGAGTTAAACGCCCAAACTGGCACTAAAGCTGGCGTTTAACTCCAAGAAGAGTCTCTGCACGAAATTTGCTTCATTGCTCAGCCCAAGCACACACCAAGTGGACCCAGAAGTGGATTTTTACGTCATTTACTCATTTCTGTACACCCTAGGCTACTAGTTTACTATTAATAGGATCTTTTGACATTGTGAAAATCTTTTGATCACTTGAGATCTCTAGATCATCTTTGGACATTTAGTTCTTAGATCATTGGGAGGCTGGCCATTCGGCCATGCCTAGACCTTATGCTTATGTATTTTCAACGGTAGAGTTTCTACACACCATAGATTAAGGTGTGAAGCTCTGCTGTACCTCGAGTATTAATGCAATTACTATTGTTCTTCCATTCAATTCCGCTTGTTCTTTATCCAAGATATCACTTGTTCTTCAACTTGATGAATGTGATGATCCGTGACACTCATCATCATTCTCACCTATGAACGTGTGACTGACAACCACCTCCGTTCTCCCTTCGATTGGGTGAATATCTCTTGGATTCCTGATACCCGATGCATGGTTGATCGCCTGACAATCGAGTGCTCGCCTGACAAACGAGCCAACCATTCCGTGAGATCAGAGTCTTCGTGGTATAGGCGAGAACTGATGGCAGCATTCAAGAGAATCCGGAAGTTCTAACCTTGTCTGTGGTATTCTGAGTAGGATTCAATGACTGAATGACTGTGACGTGCTTCAAACTCCTGAGTGCGGGGCGTTAGTGACAGACGCAAAAGAATCACTGGATTCTATTCCGGCCTCAGTGACATACTCAAACCTGTGGTATTTAGCAACTTGCTCCTCAGTGACATACTCATCCTCTTCAGAGGAAGAATACTCATCAGAGCTCATGAATGGCAGAAGTAAGTCCAATGGAATCTCTATGGTCTCAGTT
>NW_026264987.1:1210736-1211585 GCF_000817695.3 Arachis duranensis | reverse complement strand
AAGGAGTAAGAAGGATTGGATGAAGACAGTAGGAAAGCAGAGAGACGGAAGGGAAGGCATCTTCATGCGCTTATCTGAAGTTCCTACCAATGAATTACATAAGTATCTCTATCTTTATCTTTATGTTTATTCGTTCATCACCATTATACATTTGAGTTTGCCTAACTAAGATTTATAAGATGACCATAGCTTGCTTCAATACTAACAATCTCTGTAACGACCCAATTTCTTGTACGTCATGATCATACTAGAAACTGAGCGCTACCAACTTGTCTTCCTAATTATTATCTATTATTTATCATATGAGCCTGATGCGTTGTTAAAAGCGTAGTTATTTTACGAGGTACTTTTTTTTTTTTGAAAACATTTGGATTAACAAACAGTATCATTCATAATCAATTCACAACTAATAATATATAAAACAGTTACAAACAACCACACATAAACACATCACAAGTAGTTGACAACATTCGGTGATTCAGCCTCTATTAGAATAGCATCAAGTTTTTGATGTTATTGCCCGGGATTGTTCAGTTTGGACAACTGACGGTTCATCTTGTTGCTTAGATTAGGTATTTTTTTTCGAAATTCTTGAAAATGAATTCTAGAGTTTCATGATGATTTGTTGAAATCTGGCTGGCTGTGAAGCCATGTCTAATTTCATTGGACCGAGGTTTCAACTTATCATCACAAGAGCTTGTTGATTTCTATCAATCTTGCTATTGGAGCAGTGATCTACTAAGGCTTGGCTGGCCATTGGCCATGTCTAGTGTTTTGGATCGAAGCTTTCTTTGAAAGCTTGGCTGGCTGTGAAGCCATGTCTAATTCCTGGACCGGAGTCTTAGACTA
>NW_026264987.1:1209070-1209876 GCF_000817695.3 Arachis duranensis | reverse complement strand
TTCTATGGGAGAAGCATCTCTATCCCTGCCATTGGAGCAAACAACTTTGAGCTTAAGCCTCAATTAGTTTCTCTAATGCAACAGAATTACAAGTTCCATGGACTTCCATTGGAAGATCCTCATCAGTTTTTAGCTGAGTTCTTGCAAATCTGTGACACTGTCAAGACTAATGGGGTTGACCCTGAGGTCTACAGACTTATGCTATTCCCGTTTGCTGTAAGAGACAGGGCTAGAACATGGTTGGACTCTCAACCTAAAGAAAGCCTGGACTCTTGGGAAAAGCTAGTCAATGCCTTCTTGGCAAAGTTCTTTCCACCTCAAAAATTGAGTAAGCTTAGAGTGGAAGTCCAAACCTTCAGACAGAAGGAAGGAGAATCCCTCTATGAAGCTTGGGAAAGATACAAACAATTGATCAGAAAATGTCCCACAGACATGCTTTCTGAATGGAGCATCATAGGTATTTTCTATGATGGTCTCTTTGAACTGTCCAAGATGTCTTTGGATAGCTCTTCTGGAGGATCTCTTCATCTGAAGAAGACGCCTACTGAAGCTCAAGAACTGATTGAAATGGTTGCAAATAACCAATTCATGTACACTTCTGAAAGAAATCCTGTGAACAATGGGACTAGTTAGAAGAAATGAGTTCTTGAGATTGACACTCTGAATGCCATATTGGCTCAGAATAAAATATTGACTCAACAAGTCAATATGATTTCTCAAAGTCTGTCTGGAATGCAAAATGCACCAAGCAGTACTAAGGAAGCTTCATCTGAGGAAGAAGCTTATGATCCTGAGAACCCTTCAAT
>NW_026264987.1:1208503-1208971 GCF_000817695.3 Arachis duranensis | reverse complement strand
CCAAATCTTTCATGGAAGGATCAACAGAGACCTCAACAAGGTTTCAACAACAATAATGGTGGAAGAAACAGGTTTAGCAATAGCAAGCCTTTTCCATCATCTTCTCAGCAACATACAGAGAGTTCTAAGCAGAACCACTCTGACTTAGCAACCATGGTCTCTGATCTGATCAAAACCACTCAAAGTTTCATGATTGAAACAAGGTCCTCCATTAGAAATTTGGAAGGACAAGTGGGTCAGCTGAGCAAGAAAATCACTGAACTCCCTCCAAGTACTCTCCCAAGCAATACAGAAGAAAATCCAAAAGGAGAATGCAAGGCCATCAATATGGCCGAATTCTGGGAGGAAGAAGAGGCAGTAAACGCC
This sequence comes from Arachis duranensis, assembly GCF_000817695.3. Classification (NCBI taxonomy): domain Eukaryota; kingdom Viridiplantae; phylum Streptophyta; class Magnoliopsida; order Fabales; family Fabaceae; genus Arachis; species Arachis duranensis. The sequence goes on along the minus strand of NW_026264987.1, from coordinate 1,208,605 downwards.
ACTGAGGAAGGCCTCAATGGGCATCCACTGGCCTCCAATGAGTTCCCCAAAGAGGAACCATGGGAATCTGAGGCTCAAAATGAGACCATAGAGATTCCATTG
>NW_026264987.1:1206708-1207872 GCF_000817695.3 Arachis duranensis | reverse complement strand
AATTGCCTCAAAAGAGGCAGGATCCTGGGAAGTTTTCTATACCTTGTACCATAGGCACCATGACCTTTGAGAAGGCTCTGTGTGACCTTGGGTCAGGGATAAACCTCATGCCACTCTCTGTAATGGAGAAACTTGGAATATTTGAGGTACAAGCTGCTAGAATTTCACTAGAGATGGCAGACAACTCAAGAAAACAAGCTTATGGACTTGTAGAGGATGTTTTGGTGAAGATTGAAGACCATTACATCCCTGCTGATTTCATAGTCCTAGAGACTGGGAAGTGCATGGATGAATCCATCATCCTTGGCAGACCCTTCCTGGCCACAGCAAAGGCTGTGATTGATGTTGATAGAGGAGAGTTGATCATTCAAGTGAATGAAGAATCCTTGGTGTTTAAGGCCCAAGGATATCCCTCTGTCATCATGGAGAGGAAGCATGAAGAGCTTCTCTCAAAACAGAGCCAAACAGTGCCCCCACAACCAAACTCTAAGTTTGGTGTTGGGAGGCCACAACCAAACTCTAAGTTTGGTGTTGAACCCCCACATTCAAACTCTAAGTTTGGTGTTGGGAGGTTTCAACACGGTTCTGAGCATTTCTGAGGCTCCATGAGAGTCCTTTGTCAAGCTAGTGACAATAAAGAAGCGCTTGTTGGGAGGCAACCCATTGTTTTATAATTAATTATTTTCTTTTGTTATTTTATCTTTTTTGTAAGTTGATGATCATGAGAAGTCACAAAAACAACAAAAAAAAGCAAAGACAGAATGAAAAACATGAAGAAAAACAGCACACCCTGGAGGAAGATGCTGCTGGCGTTTAAACGCCAGTAAGCCTAGCAGTTGGGCGTTTAACGCCCAGTCTGGCACCATTCTGGGCGTTTAACGCCAGAAAGGGGCACCAGACTGGCGTTAAACGCCAGGAAAGGGCAAGAACCTGGCGTTAAACGCCAGAAATGGGCACCAGCCCGGCGTTTAACGCCAGAATTGGCTCAAAACGTGAATTTTGATGCCATTTGGTGCAGGGATGACTTTTCCTTGACACCACAGGATCTGTGGACCCCACAGGACCCCACCACCACTCTCTCTCTTCTTCCCCCATTCACCAATCACCTCAGTACCTCTTCCCCAAAAACCCTTCACCTATCAAATCCCATCTTTCTCTTCACCA
>NW_026264987.1:1205039-1205340 GCF_000817695.3 Arachis duranensis | reverse complement strand
CTATCCATGTTTGTGTCTTGTGATCATTAGTGTCTTAGTGTCTATGCCTTAAAGTTATGAATGTCCTATGAATCCATCACATTTCTTGAATAAAAAAATGTGCTTAATTGAAAAAGGAAGAATTGCATGAATTTTGAATTTTATAACAGTTAATTATTTTGATGTGGTGGCAATATTTTTATTCTCTGAATGTATGCTTAAACAGTGCATATGTATCTTGAATTTGTGGTTCATGAATGTTGGCTCTTGAAAGAATGATGAAAAAGGAGACATGTTACTGAGGATCTGAAAAATCATAAAA
>NW_026264987.1:1198836-1199998 GCF_000817695.3 Arachis duranensis | reverse complement strand
GTCAAACAGAGACTATTTACGAAAGTCAGAATCAAAACTGCCAACCGATATGGTTCAAAAACTAGGTTCTTCGCGATTGCATTATCGAGATTGCCTCAGAGGAGGTTCTATCTTAAGGATGACATAATGATAATGAGGATTGAGATGCTTGATGATATAACAGAGGTGTTCCCTTTATTGATCTTCCGGAGAAATTCGTACTTTCAGAAAAGATCTCGCGTACTCGAAAATCAAGGTTGTTACATTCTACCCTCCTAAAAGAAAATTTTGCCCTCAAAATTTCAGTTACCTAGGAATAGATACGGGTAATTAGCTTTCATCTTATCTTCCAGTTCCCAAGTGTGCTCTTCTTCTCCCCTTGGTTCTCATGTTACTTTGACTAAGCGAACAGCTTTTCCTCTTAATTGCTTATCACTTCTTTCTACGATCTGAACTGGTGATGCTTGATATGTCAAATCGTTTCGTAACGGTACTGTCTCTAGTTGTAAAACGTGACTCTCGTTAGGAATATATTTCTTAAGTTGCGAGACACGAAAAACATCATGAAGGTTTGACAGATATGAAGAGAGGGCTACTTGATAAGCTACTAGACCGACTCTTTTAAGTATTTGGAAAGGTCCTATGTATCGAGGGTTAAGCTTTTTAGTCTTAAGGGCTCTACCTATTCCAGTAGTCGGGTTACTTTAAGAAAGACATGGTCTCCCTCACTAAACTCTAAGGGTCTACGTCTATTATCGGCATAGCTCTTTTGACGACTCTGTGCTGTCTGGATCTTCTGGCGAATCCCCTTTATCTTCTCAGTAGTTTCTTGCACTAAGTCTGGACCCAAGACACTAGCTTCTCCATCATCATTCCAACACAATGGTGTCTGACATCTCCTTCCATAGAGAGCTTCATATGGTGCCATCCCGATACTTTGTTGGTAACTATTGTTATAGACAAATTCGACCAACCGCAAATATTTATCCCAACTACCTTGGTTATCCAACACACAAGATCTTAGCATGTCTTCTAATGTTTGGATTGTCCGCTCTCATTGTCCGTCTGTCTGAGGATGGCATGCTGTACTCATGTGCAATTCTGTCCCTAACGCTTTCTGGAAAGCTCCCTAGAATCTGGAAGTAAACCTCGAATCTCGATCTGAAACAATTGACGAAGGTAT
>NW_026264987.1:1183245-1186837 GCF_000817695.3 Arachis duranensis | reverse complement strand
TACCCCTCACAATCACTCCCGCCTAAGGTAACTCTTACGGAATTCAGATATAAAGTATGAGACAGAAATGGTTTAATATCTAAACTATCAGATGGAATAACAGCAGTTCTCTCATAGAAATCAAAGAAAACATGATACTTAGATAACCAATCTAATCCTAAAATAACTTCTAAACCAGATGGAGATAAACAGATTAGATCATGTATAAAAGTCCTGTTCCTAATAGCGAATGGTACTTGCAGGCACACTAAACTGGTCAAAGCATTTTGGGATGCAAGTGTATGGAGAATCAAGTAAAAATTCAATTTAAAGAAATATAATCCTAACTCGTGAGCAATAATTAGAGAAATAAAGAATGCGATGCACCCGAATCATACAGTACAGTTAGAAATCGATTCTTGACATAACCTAACCTTGAATGAGGGTGTTCGACGTCCTCTACAAGCATAGCAGTTAGCTGATCTAAACTGGCAAGACCTGTTATCATGCTCTTTTCCGCATTCCTTATATGCAGTGTTTATGTAAGCCTGATGGGCTCGTTTACCATTACCTTGCCTTACTTTACCTCCATTCTTACCCATACGGCGATCAGTAATGTTACCAACTTGTAGGTTCTTACACTGTCGTATGCTACGTGCTTTAAAATGCACCCTTCTCCCAGCTGTCTGATGATTGCTAAGACGCCTTGGTGGAAATCCTTGGCGACTCACTTTAGCCATAGTCACTTTCTTAATACATTCTTCCACTAACTTGCTCTTGTTGACTAATTCGGCAAAATTACGTATCTCCAGCGAAACTATTGAACTCATCAGATCAACACAAAGGCCCCCTTCGAACTTCAAACACTTCCATTCTTCAAAGTCAGCAGGATTCCCTTGTCAGATCTTGGAGAAACGGCACAAGTCACCAAATTTACGGGCATATTCTGCAATAGTTGTATTACCCTGTTTCAGCTGCATAAGTTCCATCTCCTTAGCATCACGAGCTGCCCTCGGAAAATACTTCTTATAAAATTCGTCCTTAAAAGTCATGCGATGCACCCGAATCATACAATACAGTTAGAAATCGATTTTTAATATAACATTGACCTTGGATCAAGGCGTCTGATTGCATAGCATCATCAGCAGTCATGGCAAACACTCGGCCTTGTTGCTGGGTTTGCACTGGATTCCGAGCAAATTCTTTTGGGCAATTCCTCGCCAAGTGTCCAACTTCCCCACAAGTGAAACAAGCATTCGTTCCTTACAACATCCAAATCTAACATAGCTATGGCCATGGAGATCATAACAGCTATGAGGATAGTTGTGCCTCGCATCGATTCATCGTTCGAAACTCGATTAAACTATGCCTATTCGCAGTCATTAAGGTCCTATCCGCACCAAACAATCAACATTAAGGTGATCAGTCTTAATATCTCAAGTAAGGCACGAACATTTCCAAAATGAGCACTCATAGACATTCATGCCAAATGTATCTTAATGATACCCTAACAACATGAGACACACAAGCAGAGTATGCAATGAAGCATAGTCAGTCCACTCCCCAGGCTCTACTGGGAACGAACTGCTCTGATACCAAATTGTAACGACCCAATTTCTTGTACGTCATGATCGTACTAGAAACTGAGCGCTACCAACTTGTCTTCCTAATTATTATCTATTATTTATCATATGAGCCTGATTCGTTGTTAAAAGCGTAGTTAATTTGCGAGGTGTATTTTTATTTTTTATTTTTTAAAATATTTGGATTAATAGACGGAATCACTCATAATCAATTCACAAGTAATATCAGATAAAGCAGTTATAAACAACCACACGTAAATATATCACGAGTAGCTAGCAACATTCAGTTATCCAGCCTTTATTAGAGTATAGACCTTTAGTTAGAACACCCCTAGATATAGCTAGATAAAAACTATATACATATACATACATACAACATCCCAGGTTCTGACTTGTTCAAGAGGTCCCTAAGCTGGCACCCAGGCTAGCCTAGACTCTATACTCACCTAGTCCCTCTAAACTACTAAAGCGAGGGAAGGTACGTTCTAAGTCCTCAAAACTCAAGTCAGGTGGAACATCATCAAAAGGTAGAACATCATTTGTTACTCCTCTGCACGATCAGACATTGCCATATGACGTCTCTCTGGTACCTCATCAAGTAGCCACACAACAGGAGTCTCGTACACAGGATTTAGGTTAAAGTTCACGTACAAACGGGGTGCGGACATTGGCTGGTCTCACAGTATATACATATAAACAGAGAATGGGATTCACCCTAGACTCAGAAGACTACCTAGAGCGGAATCCTTTTTGCAAACGGTCGTCAGCGAACTACGGAAAGAAACTCTTGCTTCCATCTGAAGGGGGAAAGGAGAGAGAAGGGGTAAGAACTGGGGAGTTCTTAGTAGGGTCGGGGTTGTTAGTTACGTTCATTTATTTGGGGTCGATTAGCAGACGAATAACATAATATAGTGAAGCAGTAAACAGAAGATAAAGATAGGATGAGAAAGTAGAGAAAATAGAAAGCAGAACACAGACAAAAGAATACAAGAAAACAAAACACAAAAATAGCATACAAGCAGACAAACACAAAGAAATAGATCACACACAGAAAGGAATGCAACAGAGAATGATGCGCAGACAAGAATGACAGGCCATGAGCTCATGTGGTCGGTTAGCACCTGCATTCCCGACATTTATCCGGTCACGAGTTCACGATTTCCCGGATACGATTTTCCGTTCAAATAAATTCGCATATAATTATTAGCAGCTCTATTGAGACAGCCTCTGCTTTCTACTCGCAGGAAATATACTCTTGGGAACGGAAAATTACTCTTGGGTTGCCTCAGGGCAACAGATAAATAAACAAACATCTCTTGGGTTGCATTAAGCAACATATATATATACATATAATATCTCTTGGGTTGCATTACGCAACATATATATATATAATATATATATAATATCTCTTGGGTTGCATTACGCAACATATATATACTATACATATCTCTTTACTCTGTTCTGGTTGCCCTTTTCTCTGTATCTCTTTACTCTGTTTTAATTACTCTGTTCTCTGTATCTCTTTTCTCTTCTCTGATTACTCTTTTCATCTGTATCTATATTACTCTTTTTCTCTTTATCTCTTTATTTTATTCCGGCTACTCTATTTTCTGTGTTTCTCTACTCTACTCTGATTTCTCTGCTTAACGTATGTATTTAAAGCTTATGTAAATTTTGGTATGAATAGTTAACCTGTCCCAAATATAGGTTCATTAAGTCTATACTGAAACAGTTTAACTTTTCATATTATACCTAACCCTAGTCGCAACTCAAGTACTAACTAAGTTGCCCTAGTTCGTTCACTAATTCCATCTATTTTTCTGTCATTAAAACATTACAGACTTTTTCTTCGATTTTTATCTTTTCTTTAACTTTTTATCTTTTCTTTATCTTTGCCTCACTAACATGTTATTACCACTCCCTAAGTGTGTTATGAAGGTAATGATGAGATTCTGCACTTAAAGTTGTCTTTCTAAAGCTTTTACAGAAAATTGCCTTTTTCGCATTATTTTATTATTTTTATTAAAATA
>NW_026264987.1:1178690-1182087 GCF_000817695.3 Arachis duranensis | reverse complement strand
TGCTGGTGCTAAGCTGCACCAGTAAACCGTAAACCCGGTTAAACCGATTTTCTGTTTTTAACTAAAACTGACCAGGTAACCTTATAATATCATTCAAGCATTTTCTAATAATAGTATAATGATAATATTATACTATTATCTCTCTCCTCTCATGAATCGAGTCCGGTTTGTCAAACAGAGACTATTTACGAAAGTCAGAATCAAAACTGCCAACCGATATGGTTCAAAAACTAGGTTCTTCGTGATTGCATTATCGAGATTGCCTCAGAGGAGGTTCTATCTTAAGGATGACATAATGATAATGAGGATTGAGATGCTTGATGATATAACAGAGGTGTTCCCTTTATTGATCTTCCGGAGAAATTCGTACTTTCAGAAAAGATCTCGCGTACTCGAAAATCAGGGTTGTTACAATCTCCGTGGGATCGACCCTTACTCGCGTAAGGTTTATTACTTGGATGACCCAGTGCACTTGCTGGTTAGTTGTGCGAAGTTGTGTAATGCCATGGTATTGAACTACCAAGTTTTTGGGGTTCATGTCCGGGGATTATGAGAGTTGTGAAAAAGTATTGTTCACAATTTCGCGCACCAGCTGCCATAGCATTACACAAGTGATTCAGCTTCGCTTGTGTGTTGATGTTGTATTCCCTCCTTGAAATGGTTCTACCATCATAAAGATACCTAAACTTAGCAAGGTTCCTCTGATGCCATTTGTTTTGCTCCACTATTTTGTTGAGGTTGCCTTGTATCTCTCCCCAGTTGAACTGGTCTTGTTGCTCCTTCATGTGCTCCATACTTCTTTGGAGTTGTTGTATGTCCTTATGCACTTGGCCCCAATGTTGTTGTTGTTCCTTGAGTTGGTTGACATCCTCTCTTAGGTGGTGTATATCTCTTCTCATTTGGTGTATGTCTCCTTGCAATTGCTCCCAGTTGAAACCTTTAGGGAATTGTTGAATTGGTAGTGGTGGAAGTGCTAGGTAGTGTGGTTGATCTTCAGCCTCTCCTTCTTGTTGTGGTGGCCCTTGTGGTTCATGAGCATGAGCTCTGTGCTCCCTTGCTCTCTGAAGTGGGTTGACAGCCACCACTTTGGACATCTTCTTGGTAGTTATGGGCTTGTCTTGATCCACCAGGACTTTATCAATGATCTTTTCTACCCCTACCTCATCACACAACCTTTGGATGATGCTAGGGAATGCCAACCTTGTGCTATCCTTGGTGCTTTTCAGCACCCTATTGATGTTGTTGGCAATTGGTGGGCGAAATTGTGATCATCAACAATGGCTCCAAAGACTTGGTGCTCTCAAACGTGAATCACACTTTGTCACAACTCCACTCAACTAACCAGCAAGTGTACTGGGTCGTCCAAGTAATAAACCTTACGTGAGTAAGGGTCGATCCCACAGAGATTGTTGGTATGAAGCAAGCTATGGTCATCTTGCAAATCTTAGTCAGGCGGATTCAACTGTATTAAGAAATTATAGTATACGAAAATAAATAAAATAGGATAGAGTTACTCATGTAATTCAATGGTGGAAATTTCAGATAAGTGTATGGAGATGCTGTGTTCCTTCTGGATCTCTGCTTTCCTACTGCTTTTATCCAATCTTTGTCACTCCTTTCTATGGCAAGCTGTATGTAGGGCATCACTGTTGTCAATGGCTACATCCCATCCTCTCAGTGAAAAAGGTCCAAATGCTCTGCCACGGCACGGCTAATCATCTGTCGGTTCTCGATCATGTCGGAATAGAATCCATTGATTCTTTTGCGTTTGTCATCACGCCCAACAATCGCGAGTTTGAAGCTCGTCACAGTCATTTAATCCCAGAATCCTACTCGGAATACCACAAACAAGGTTTAGACTTTCTGGATTCTCATGAATGCTGCCATCAATTCTAGCTTATACTACGAAGACTCTGATCTCACGGAATGGAAGGCTCGGTTGTCAAGCGAGGGGTAACCATACGTCGTGTATCAGGAATCCAAGAGATACACACTCTAGCTCTCGTTTGTAGAACGGAAGTGGTTGTCAGGCACGCGTTCATAAGGATGGATGATGATAAGTGTCACGGATCATCACATCCATCAGGTTAAAGTACGAATTGTATCTTAGAATAGGAATAAATCGAATTGAATAGAAAATAGTAGTAATTACATTAAAATTTGAGGTACAGCAGAGCTCCACACCCTTAATTTATGGTGTGTAGAAACTCCACCGTTGAAAAATACATAAGTGATGAAGGTCCAGGCTTGGCCGAATGGCCAGCCCCCATGAAAGACCGAATGGTCAAAAGAACTAGATAGTCTAAGACACCCTAATACACTAGTAAAAAGTTCTATTTATACTAAACTAGCTACTAGGGTTTACAGAAGTAAGTAATTGATGCATAAATCCACTTCCGGGGCCCACTTGGTGTATGTTTGGGCTGAGCTTGATCTTTACACGAGCTGAGGCTTCTTTTGGAGTTGAACGCCAAGTTGTAACGTATTTTTGGTGTTCAACTCTGGTTCGTGTCGTGTTTCTAGCGTTTGACTCTAGAATGCAGCATGGAACTGGCGTTGAGCGCCAGTTTACGTCTTCAAATCTCAAATAAAGTATGGACTATTATCTATTGCTAGAAAGCTCTGGATGTCTAATTTCCAACGCCGTTGAGAGTGCGCCATTTGGAGTTTTGTAGCTCCAGAAAATCCATTTCGAGTGCAGGGAGGTCAGATTCCAACAGCATCAGCAGTCCTTTGTCAGCCTTTTATCAGAGTTTTGCTCAGGTCCCTCAATTTCTGCCAGAAAATACATGAAATCACAGAAAAACACACAAAGTCATAGTAAAGTCCAGAAATGTGAATTTAGCATAAAAATTGATGAGAACATCCCTAAAAGTAGCTAAATCATACTAAAAACTACCTAAAAATAATGCCAAAAAGCGTATAAATTATCCGCTCATCACAACACCAAACTTAAATTGTTGCTTGTTGATGAGCGGATAATTTATACGCTTTTTGGCATTGTTTTTATATAGTTTTTAGTAAGTTTAAGCTACTTTTAGGGATGTTTTCATTAGTTTTTATGTTAAATTCACATTTCTGGACTTTACTATGAGTTTGTGTGTTTTTCTGTGATTTCAGGTAAATTCTGACTGAAATTGAGGGATTTGAGCTAAACTCTGAAGAAGGCTGACAAAAGGACTGCTGATGCTGTTGGAATCTGACCTCCCTGCACTCGGAATGGATTTTCTGGAGCTACAGAACTCCAATTGGCGCGCTCTCAACGGTGTTGGAAAGTAGACATCCAGGGCTTTCCAGCAATATATAATAGTCTATACTTTATTCGAAGAATGACGACGTAACTTGGCGTTGAACGCCAAATTCATGCTGCTGTCTGGAGTTAAATGCCAGAAAAACG
>NW_026264987.1:1175582-1176971 GCF_000817695.3 Arachis duranensis | reverse complement strand
AAAAAATATCTTTTCCTTATTTTCCTCCAAATTTTCGAAATTTTGGGTTGACTTGGTCAAAAATTTTCAAAATTAGTTGTTTCTTACAAGTCAAGTCAAATTTTCAATTTTTTTAAAAAAAAATCTTATCTTTTCAAAATCTTTTTCAAAAATCATATCTCTTTCATTTTTTATATAATTTTCGAAAATTTCAAAATTATTTTTCAAAATATTTTCAAAAATCTTTTTCTCATCTTTATATCAAATTTTCGAAAATTAGCTAACAAGTAATGTGATTGGTTCAAAAATTTGAAGTTTGTTACTTTCTTGTTAAGAAAGGTTCAGTCTTTGAGTTCTAGAATCCTATCTTGTAGTTTCTTGTTAGTTAAGTAATTTTAAAAATTAAATCTTTTTCAAAATATCTTTTTCTTAAAAATCTTTTTATCTTTTATCTTATCTTTTTCAAAAATTTTATCTTTTTCAAAATCTGATTTCAAAATATCTTATCTAAACTTCTTATCTTCTTATCTTTTTCAACTTTTTTGTTTGTTTCTTATCTTTTTCAAAACCACCTAACTACTTTTCTCTCTCTAATTTTCGAAAATATCTCATCTCTTTTTCAAAAATTCTTCTTAATTAATTAATTGTTTCAAGTTTTAATTTCAATTTTAATTCATCTCTAATTTTCGAAAATCACTAACTCTTTTTTAAAAAATTATTTTCGAATTCTCTCTTCTCTTCTCTTCTTCTATTTAATTAATTAATTACTAACACTTCTCTTCACCTCTCTTCATCCAAAATCCGAACCTCCTTCTTCATTCTTCTACCCCTTTCTTCTTCTACTAACATAAGGGAATCTCTATACTGTAACATAGAGGATTCCTTTTTCTTTTCTTGTTTTCTTTTCTTTCTTATGAGCAGGAACAAGGATAAAGGCACTCTTGTTGAAATTGATCCAGAACCTGAAAGGACTCTGAAGAGAAAATTAAGAGAAGCTAAATTACAACAATCCAGAAGCAACCTTTCAGAAATTTTCGAACAAGAGAAGGAGATGGCCGAAAATAATAATAATAATGCAAGGAGAATGCTTGGTGACTTCACAAAGCCAACATCCAAGTTTGATGGAAGAAGCATCTCCATTCCTGCCATTGGAGCCAATAACTTTGAGCTTAAGCCTCAACTAGTTGCATTAATGCAACAAAACTGCAAGTTTTATGGACTTCCATCTGAAGATCCTTATCAGTTTTTAACTGAATTCTTGCAAGTCTGTGATACTGTAAAGACGAATGGAGTTAATCCTGAAGTCTACAGACTCATGCTTTTCCCTTTTGCTGTAAGAGACAGAGCTAGAATATGGTTGGATTCACAACCTAAGGATAGCCTGGACTCCTGGGATAAGCTGGTCACTGC
>NW_026264987.1:1174485-1175262 GCF_000817695.3 Arachis duranensis | reverse complement strand
GGAGTTCTTGAAATTGATGCTCTGAATGCCATATTGGCTCAGAACAAAATGTTGACTCAACAGGTCAACATTATCTCTCAAAATCTGAATGGATTGCAACATGCATCCAACAGTACTAGAGAGGTAGCTTCTGAAGAAGCTTATGATCCTGAGAACCCTGCCATGGCAGAGGTTAATTATCTGGGTGAACCCTATGGAAACACCTATAACCCATCATGGAGAAATCACCCAAATTTCTCCTGGAAGGATCAACAAAAGCCTCAACAAGGCTTTAATAATGGTGGACGCAATAGGTTGAATAATAGTAAGCCATATCCATCATCTTCTCAGCAACAGACAGAGAACTCTGAACAAAATAATTCTAATTTAGCCAATATAGTCTCTGATCTGTCAAAAGCCACCTTCAGTTTCATGAATGAAACCAGATCCTCCATTAGAAATTTGGAGGCATAAGTGGGCCAGCTGAGTAAGAAGGTTATTGAAATTCCTCCCAGTATTCTCCCAAGCAATACAGAAGAAAATCCAAAAGGAGAGTGCAAGGCCATTGATTTAATCAAAGTGGCCGAATGCACTGGGGAGGAGGAGGACGAAAATCCTAGTGAGGAAGACCTCCTGGGACGTCCCTCAAGCAAGAAGGAGTCTCCTATTAAGGATCCAGAGGAATCTGAGGCTCATACAGAGACCATAAAGATTCCATTAAATCTCCTTTTGCCATTCATGAGCTCTGACTATTATTCATCCTCTGAAGAGGATGAAGATGTGACTGGAGAGCAAGTT
>NW_026264987.1:1172605-1173188 GCF_000817695.3 Arachis duranensis | reverse complement strand
CCATTCCCACCCAAAATGGCCGAAACCTACCCTCCCTCCCTCCCTATAAATACCTTTCAATTCTTCTTCATTTTCACACAACACAACCCCTTCTTCTCTACTATAGCCGAACCCCCTCTTCTCCTTCTCTACCAAATTTTTCTTCTTCTTCTTCTACTCTTCTTTTCTTTTTTTTTTTTGCTCGAGGACGAGCAACTTTTAAGTTTGGTGTGGTAAAAAGCCTAAGCTTTTTATTTTTCATTCACCATCAATGGCACCCAAGACCGGAATTTCCTCAAGAAAAGGAAAAGGGAAGGCAAAAGCTTCCACTTCCGAATCATGGGAGAAGGAGAGATTCATCTCCAAGAGCCACCAAGACCACTTTTATGATGTTGTGGCAAAGAAGAGGGTGATCCCTGAGGTCCCCTTCAAGCTCAAAAAGAATGAGTATCCGGAAATCCGACATGAGATCCAAAGAAGAGGGTGGGAAGTCATAACCAACCCCATGCAACAAGTTGGAATATTGATGGTTCAAGAGTTTTATGCTAATGCATGGATCACAAGAAACCATGATCAAAGTATGAACCCGAATCCAAAGAACTAT
>NW_026264987.1:1158718-1164967 GCF_000817695.3 Arachis duranensis | reverse complement strand
GCCAAGTACACGCTGCTGTCTGGAGTTAAACGCCAGAAAAACGTCATGATCCGGAGTTGAACGCCCAAAACATGTCATAACTTGAAGTTTGACGCCAAGAAATGCCTCTACACGTGAATTCATCAAGCTTAGCCCAAGCACACACCAAGTGGGCCCCGGAAGTGGATTTATGCATCAATTACTTACTCATGTAAACCCTAGGAGCTAGTTTATTATAAATAGAACAATTATCTATTGTATTAGAGGTCGTCTTTTGACCAGATCCTGGATTGTACTTTGAGTCCTGTGATCACGTTAGGAGAAGGCTGGCCATTCGGCCATGCCTGAACTCTTTGCTTATGTATTTTCAACGGTGGAGTTTCTGCACACCATAGATTAAGGGTGTGGAGCTCTGCTGTACCTCAAGTATTAATGAAATTCTATTATCTTTTATTCAAATCTCTCTTATTCTTATTCCAAGATATTCATTCGCACCCAAGAACATGATGAATGTGATGAGCCAGATTACCCTCATTATCATTCTCACTTATGAACGCACGTGATTGACAACCACTTCCGTTCTACATGCAACAGAGCTTGAATGCGTATCTCTTAGATTCCCCAACAGAATCTTCGTGGTATAAGCTAGATAGATGGCGGCATTTATGTGGGTCCGGAAAGTCTCACCTTGTCTGTGGTGTTCCGAGTAGGATTCCGGTAATGAATGACCGTGACGTGCTTCAAACTTTAACCTGCTGGGCGTTGGTGACAGACGCAAAAGAGGGATTCTATTCCAGTAGGAGCGGGAACCAACCGGTGATTAGCCGTACTGTGACAGAGTGCGTTAGCATAGTTTTCACTGCAAGGATGGGATGTAGTCATCAGCCATGGGTGATGCCTCCAGGCTGGTTAGCTGTGCGAGTGACAGCCGCACAGGATATTTCCCCGTGAGGAATGAAAGTAGCCACAGTTGATGGTGAACCCCTATACAAAGCTTGCCATGGAAAGGAGTAAGAAGGATTGAGTAGAAGCAGTAGGAGAACAGGCGTGCTTGGGCTCTACAGTACCTCCATCCGCTTATCTGAAATTCCTACCAATGAATCTGCATAAGTGTTCTATCCCTTTTATTATTCCTTTTTATTATTAATTATTCGAAAACCCATAAACCGTTTTTAATCTGCCTAACTGAGATTTGCAAGGTGACCATAGCTTGCTTCATACCAACAATCTCTGTGGATTCGACCCTTACTCACGTAAGGTTTATTACTTGGACGACCCAGTACACTTGCTGGTTAGTTGAACGGAGTTGTGTCCACTCGTGCCAATTTCTAAAATCCAATTACAAGAAAAAAGGAATCACAATTTCGTCCACCACTTGTCCCCAAGCAACTGAAAATCAATTAGGATAAATTGAAGAGAATATACTATAAATTCCAAAATATCAATAAATATTAGTTCTAATTAGATGAGCGGGACTTGTAGCTTTTTGCTTCTGAACAGTTTTGGCATCTCACTTTTTCCTTTGAAGTTTAGAATGATTGGCATCTCTAAGAACTTAGAATTTCAGATAGTGTTAATTGATTCTCCTAGTTAAGTATGTTGATTCTTGAACACAGCTACTTTTATGAGTCTTGGCCGTGGCCCTAAGCACTATTTTTTCCAGTATTACCACCGGATACATAAATGCTACAGACACATGACTGGGTGAACCTTTTCAGATTGTGACTCAGCTTTGCTAGAGTCCCCAGTTAGAGGTGTCCAGAGCTCTTAAGCACACTCTTTTTGCTTTGGATCACGATTTTAAGCACTCAGTCTCAAGCTTTTCACTTGGACCTGCATGCCACAAGCACATGGTTAGGGACGGCTTGATTTAGCCGCTTAGGCCTGGATTTTATTTCCTTGGGCCCTCCTATCCATTGATGCTCAAAGCCTTAGATCCTTTTTACCCTTGCCTTTTGGTTTTAAGGGCTATTGGCTTTTTCTGCTTGCTTTTTCTTTTTCTTTCCAATTTTTTTCGCCACTTTTTTTTATTCACTGCTTTTTCTTGCTTCAAGAATCAATTTCATGATTTTTCAGATTATCAATAACATTTCTCATTTTCATCATTCTTTCAAGAGCCAACAATTTTAACATTCATAAACAACAAGATAAAAAATATGCACTGTTCAAGCATTCATTCAGAAAATAAAGAGTATTATCACCACATCAATATAATTAAACTAAATTCAAGGATAAATTCAAAACTCATGTACTTCTTGTTCTTTTGAATTAAAAACATTTTTCATTTAAGATAGGTGAAGGATTCATGGAATTATTCATAGCCTTAAGACATAGTTACTACATACTAATGATCATGAAGTAGAGACACAAAACATAAATAACCATATAGCATAAAATTGAAAAACAGAGAATTAAGAACAAGGAAGTTAAGGAATGAGTCCACCTTAGTGAGGGTGGCGCCTTCTTGAAGGACCAATGGTGCTTTTTGAGCTTCTCTATGTCTCTTTCTTGCTTCTGTTGCATGATCCCTAGTGATTTTGGTGCTCCTATCCTTAGTTGCTCCCAATAATTGTGTGGAGGAAAATGTATCCCCTGAGGTATCTCAGGGATCTCTTGATTTGTAGTCAAATGTTCTACCACTGAGCTATAGACTTTTGAAATGAATCTCTCCATCTCCCATGACTCGGAAGTGGAAGCTTTTTATCTTCCCTTTTCTCTTTTTTTTTTGAGGTTTCTCTGGCCTTAGGTGCCATCAATGGTTATGGAAAAACAAAAAAGCTATGCTTTTACCACACCAAACTTAGAATGTTGCTCGCCCTCGAGCAAAAAAAGAAAGAATAGAAGAAGAAGAAGAAGATATGGAGGAGAGGGAGAAAGGTTTGTGTTTCGGCCATTTAGGGTGGGATTGGGTGGGGAAGAGATAGATGGATATGAATGGTGAAGAGGTGATGGGGAAGAGAGATTGAGGTGATTGGTGAAGAAGAGAGAAGGTGAGTTGAGGTAGGTGGGGATCCTGTGGGGTCCACAAATCCTGAGGTGTCAAGGATTTATCATCCCTGCACCAATTAGGCGTGTAAAACGCCCTCTGCATGCAATCCTGGCATTTAAACGCCAGATTGATACTTGTTTTGGGTGTTCAACGCCCATCTGCAGCATGTTTCTGGCGTTGAACGCCAGTTTCATGCTTGTTTCTGGCGTTCAGCGCTAGCTTTCCTCAGGGTGCATTCCTGGCGTTTGAACGCCAGGATGTTGCTTGTTTCTAGAATTCAACGCCAGATCCATGCTCTGTTCTGGCGTTGAACGCCAGCCAGATGCACTTTACTGGCGTTTAAACGCCAGTGAGCCCTTCCTCCAAGGTGTGCTGTTTCTTCTGCTGTTTTTGATTTGTTTTTAATTTTAGTATTTGATTTGTGACACCACATGATCATGAACCTAATAAAATATAAAAGAACAATAAAATAAAAATAAAATTAGATAAAATAAAAATTGGGTTGCCTCCCAATAAGCGCTTATTTAATGTCAATAGCTTGACAGTGGGCTCTCATGGAGCCACACAGGTGATCAGGTCAATATTGTGAACGCCCAACACCAAACTTAGAGTTTGAGTGTGGGGATTCAACACCAAACTTAGAGTTTGGTTGTGGGGGCTTTGGTTGACTCTGTACTGAGAGAAGTGATAAACCACTATTTTATGGTTTATATTGTGTTTAATTGTGTGGTTTTATGATGATCCTTACCCACTTATTCATTAATTTAGCATGCATTTATATTTCCTTCCTGAAATTATTACATGATTGAAAACTGCTTCCTAGGGACTTTTTAATTATGCATTTTAGTTCTCCTTTATCCCATTCGATGCCGTGATCTGTGTGTTAAGTGTTTCAGGCTTTATAGGGCATGGATGAGTTGGAGATTAGAAAGGAAGCTAACAAAAATGGAAGGAACACAAGAAATTGAGGAGGCACTCAGCGAGAAGCGACGCGACCGCATGGCTCACGCGTTCGCGCGAAAGAGGAAAAATCGGAGTGACGCGGCCGCATGGCTCACGCGACCGCGTGGAATGGAAAAGCACAAGTGATGCGGAGGCGTGGACGACGTGAACGCGTGGCAAGGAAAAAACGCGAATGATGCGTCCGCATGGACGACGCGATCGTGTGACGTGTGCGATCTGCAGAATCTGCAGATTCCGCTGGGGGCAATTTTGGGCCCTATTTTGACCCAGTTCTTGGCCCAGGACAGCAGACTAGAACCAGAGAACATGCAGAAACCAAGGAACATTCATTCTACACATTTTTTAGTTTTAGATCTAGTTTTTACTCCTCCGCTAGGTTTTTCTCTCTACACATTGATAATTTTAGGATTTTATTTTTCTACCACTTTTTGCATTGGGATATTGAGAAGGGTTATTACCTCATCAAGACTTCGTCATCCTAGTTCGTTTTCTTTACTTGGATTTACTCTTCCATGTCCTTTGCTTTGTTAATTTTACCATTGGAATATTATTAGAATTTATTTAATACAAGGATTACTTCTATTTTTATTTAATTATTTTGATTTTATTTACAATGTCTTTTTGTAATTCCCTTTCATATGTTATGAATTTTACATTCACAATGAGCGAGTAGTTCCCCAAACTTGATGGGGAGTTGATTGAAAGGAACCAATTGAGCTGGAAGGCTTGAAAGAAAGATTGTAATTGGGTTATTGTTGGCTTGCCATTTTGTCACTGATGAGCGGATAATTTATACGTTTTTTGGCACTGTTTTTAGTATGTTTTTAGTAGAATCTAGTTACTTTTAGGGATGTTTTCATTAGTTTTTATGTTAAATTCACATTTTTGGACTTTACTGTGAGTTTGTGTGTTTTTCTGTGATTTCAGGTATTTTCTGGCTGAAATTGAGGGACTTGAGCAAAAATCAGATTCAGAGGTTGAAGAAGGACTACTGATGCTGTTGGATTCTGACCTCCCTGCACTCAAAATGGATTTTCTGGAGCTACAGAACTAAAAATGGCGTGCTTCCAATTGTGTTAGAAATTAGACATCCAGGGCTTTCCAGAAATATATAATAGTCCATACTTTGTTCGAGTTTAGATGACGTAAACTGGCATTCAATGCCAGCTCTCTGCCCAATTCTGGAGTTCAGCGCCAGAAACGGATCAAAAACCAGAGTTGAACGCCAGAAATGGATCAAAACCTGGCGTTCAACTCCACAAATGGCCTCTGCACGTGGAAAGTTAAAGCTCAGCCCAAGCACACACCAAGTGGGCCCCGGAAGTGGATTTATGCATCAATTACTTACTCATGTAAACCCTAGTAGCTAGTTTATTATAAATAGGACATTTTACTAGTGTATTTGACATCTTTGGATGCCTGGTTCTTAGATCAGAGGGGCTGGCCATTCGGCCATGCCTGGAACTTTCACTTATGTATTTTTAACGGTAGAGTTTCTACACTCTATAGATTAAGGTGTGGAGCTCTGCTATTCCTCACAGATTAATGCAAAGTACTACTGTTTTTCTATTCAATTCAACTTATTCCGCTTCTAAGATATTCATTCATACTTCAACCTGAATGTGATGAACGTGACAATCATCATCATTCCCTATGAACGCGTGCCTGACAACCACATCCGTTCTACATTAGATTGAATGAGTATCTCTTGGATCCCTTAATTAGGATCTTCGTGGTATAAGTTAGAACCCATGGATGGCCATTCATGAGGATCCGGAAGGTCTAAACCTTGTCTGTGGTATTCCGAGTAGGATTCAGGGATTGAATGAACGTGACAAGCTTCAAACTCGCGATTGCTAGGCGTAGTGACAGACGCAAAAGGATAGTAAATCCTATTCCAGCATGATCGAGAACCGACAGATGAATAGCTGGTGCACGAAATTGCAATCACACTTTTGCAATCCCGCACAACTAACCAGCAAGTGCACTGGGTCGTCCAAGTAATACCTTACGTGAGTAAGGGTCGATCCCACGGAGATTATCGGCTTGAAGCAAGCTATGGTTATCTTGTAAATCTTAGTCAGGATATCAGAAATTATCAGGATTGATTGTGAAAAGCAAAAGAACATGAAATAAGTACTTGTTCTGCAGTAATGGAGAATAGGTTGAGGTTTTGGAGATGCTCGGCCTTCTGAATCTCTGCTTTCCTACTGTCTTCTTCCTCAAACACGCAAGGCTCCTTCCATGGCAAGCTGTATGTAAGGGTTTCACCATTGTCAGTGGCTACCTCCCATCCTCTCAGTGGAAATGTTCAACGC
>NW_026264987.1:1156303-1158670 GCF_000817695.3 Arachis duranensis | reverse complement strand
AATCTAAGGTAGAACGGAGGTGGTTGTCAGGCACACGTTCATAGTTGAGAATAATGATGATTGTCACGGATCATCACATTCATCCGGTTTAAGAACAAGTGATATCTTAGAATGGAAGCAAGCATGATTGAATGAAAAACAGTAGTAATTGCATTAGTCCATCAAGACACAGCAGAGCTCCTCACCCCCAACCATGGGGTTTAGAGACTCATGCTGTAAGAAGTACACAAAGGAACGTGTAAAGTGTCATGAGGTACAGATACAATGTCAAAAGATCCTATTAATAGTGAACTAGTAACCTAGGGTTTACAGAGTTGAGTAAATGACAGAAAAATCCACTTCCGGGCCCACTTGGTGTGTGCTTGGGCTGAGCATTGAAGCATTTTCGTGTAGAGACTCTTCCTGGAGTTAAACGCCAGCTTTTATGCCAGTTTTGGCGTTTAACTCCAATTTCTATGCCAGTTCTAGCGTTAAACGCTGGGAATTTTGAAGCTGATTTGCAACGCCGGTTTGGGCCATCAAATATTAGGCAAAGTATGGACTATTATACATTGCTGGAAAGCCCAGGATGTCTACTTTCCAACGCCGTTGAGAGCGCGCCAATGGGGCTTCTGTAGCTCCAGAAAATCCACTTTGAGTGCAGGGAGGTCAGAATCCAACAGCATCTGCAGTCCTTTTAGCCTCTGAATCAGATTTTTGCTCAGATCCCTCAATTTCAGCCAGAAAATACCTGAAATCACAGAAAAATACACAAACTCATAGTAAAGTCCAGAAAAGTGAATTTTAATTAAAAACTAATAAAAATATACTAAAAACTAACTAAATCCTACTAAAAACATACTAGAAACAATGCCAAAAAGCGTATAAATTATCCGCTCATCACAACACCAAACTTAAATTGTTGCTTGTCCCCAAGCAACTGAAAATCAAAATAGAATAAAAGAAGAGAATATTCTATAGACTCCAAAATATCAAAGAAACATAATTCCAATTAGATGAGCGGGACTAGTAGCTTTTTGTTTCCGAACAGTTTTGGCACCTCGCTTTGTCCTTTGAGGTTCAGAATGATTGGCATCTATAAGAACTCAGAATTCAGATAGTGTTAGTGATTCTCCTAGTTAGGTATGATGATTCTTGAACACAACTACTTTATGAGTCTTGGCCGTGGCCCAAAGCACTTTGTCTTCCAATATTACCACCGGATACATACATGCCACAGACACATAATTGGGTGAACCTTTTCAGACATATAACTGGGTGAACCTTTTCAGATTGTGACTCAGCTTTGCTAGAGTCCCCAATTAGAGGTGTCCAGGGTTCTTAAGCACACTTTTTTTTGCTTTGGATCACGACTTTAACCGCTCAGTCTCAAGTTTTCACTTGACACATTCACGCCACAAGCACATGATCAGGGACAACTTGGTTTAGCCGCTTAGGCCAGGATGTTATTCCTGTAGGCCCTCCTATCCACTGATACTCAAAGCCTTGGATCCTTTTTATTACCCTTGCCTTTTGGTTTAAAGGGCTATTGGCTTCTTCTTTTTCTCTTTTCTATTTCTCTCTTTTTTTTCGTTTTTTTTGAATCACTGTTTTTTCTTGCTTCAAGAATCAATTGATGATTTTTCAGATCCTCAATAACAGTTCTCCTTTTCCATCATTCTTTCAAGAGCCAACAATTTTAACATTCTTAAAACAACAAATTCAAAAGACATATGCACTGTTCAAGCATTCATTCAGAAATCAAAAGTATTGCCACCACATCAAAATAATTATTCTGTTATAAAATTTAAAATTCATGCAATTCTTCTCTTTTTCAATTAAGAACATTTTTCATTTAAGAAAGGTGATGGATTCATAGGTAAAGCATTTTTCATTTAAGAGAGGTGATGGATTCATAGGACATTCACAGCTTTAAGACATGAATTTTAAATTTTATTAATCATGAATTAAGAACAAAACTCAGAAATAGATATAAGATAAGACTAATAATAATATAAAAAAATTTAAATAGGCTCCTAATGATAGAGGTTATCACAGAGTTAGGACTCAACAACCTTGATTTTGAGAAGTGGATGCTCCCTCAACTTGAGGGGAGAACTTTTGGCATTTCAACTCTTGAAGTTCACGCCCCTACTTCTCTTGTTCTTTCAGCAATTTGCAGAGCATGCAGTTTTGATTCTGCTGTTCTTCCTTAATTTGTTCCATAGCTTCTTGCAGCTTGGCAACAGATGCTTCTAGGCGGGCCCAGTAGTCAATTTCAGAAAGTTCAGGGAGGAATTCCTGCGCCGTCCTTTTGATAGAGTTATCTTGCATTTGTCCTTCCATTGACTTCTTGGTGATTGGATGTTCAATGGGTATGAATTCATC
>NW_026264987.1:1153344-1153503 GCF_000817695.3 Arachis duranensis | reverse complement strand
GGGAATGGCCCCATGAAGTCAATTCCCCATACATCAAACAATTCTATCTCTAGTATCCCTTGTTGAGGCATGGCATATCCGAGAGGCAAGTTACCAGCTCTTTGGCAACTGTCACAGTTACGCACAAACTCTCGGGAATCTTTATAGAGAGTAGGCCAA
>NW_026264987.1:1152735-1153173 GCF_000817695.3 Arachis duranensis | reverse complement strand
TCTGCACATCTCTTAAAGAGATATGGCTCATCCTATAGGTAGTACTTGGCATCTGAAATTAATTTCTTTCTTTGCACTCTGCTGTACTCTTGGGGTATGAACCTCACAGCTTTATAGTTTGCAATATCTGCAAACCATGGAGCTTCCTGAATGGCAAAGAGTTGCTCATCTAGAAAAGTCTCAGAGATCTCAGTAGAAGGGAGGGACGTCCCAGCTACTGGTTCTATTCGGGACAGATGATCAGCTACTTGGTTCTCTGTCCTTTTTCTGTCTCTTATTTCTATATCAAACTCTTGCAGAAGCAATACCCATCTTATAAGCCTGGGTTTTGAATCCTACTTTGTGAGTAAGTATTTAAGAGCAGCATGGTCAGTGTACACAATCACCTTGGATCCCACTAGATAGGATCTAAACTTGTCAATGGCATAGACCACTGCA
>NW_026264987.1:1151508-1151784 GCF_000817695.3 Arachis duranensis | reverse complement strand
ACTTATGGACCACCCAAGAGCTGTCTTGTGTGTCCTTAGCACTTGAATCAGTGCTTCCTCTTCCTGTGGATTTAAAGCGGAACTTATAATCACTAGAAAAGTGTCACCTTCTCCCAGAAATGCATACTTCAGGGATGGTGGTAGTGGTTTGAATTCAGGTTTGGGAGGCTCGTCCTCCTCCTGAGGAATTTTCGAAAATTCCTTTGTTTCCTCTGGTTCTTCTTGATCAGGTTGAGCATCCTTGAAGATGTCCTCAAGCTCTGATTCTAGGCTTTT
>NW_026264987.1:1148767-1151217 GCF_000817695.3 Arachis duranensis | reverse complement strand
AAAGGCAAATGGCCCAACCTTGACAATTATGTCCTCAATTATGCCTGATCGATATTTAATGGAGCCATCAGCAAGTTGGAGGCATATCCGGGTTGGTTTGACTTCTTCAGTCAACCCAAGCTTTCTGATAGTGAATGCATATATTAGATTGATGCTTGCTCCAAGATCACATAGGGCTGTCTTGGTGCAAGCACCTTCTAATGTGCATGGTATCATAAAGCTTCCTGGATCTTGAAGCTTTTCTGGTAATCTTTTCAGGATGACTGCACTGCATTCTTCAGTGAGAAATATTTTTTCAGTTTCTCTCCAATCCTTCTTATGACTTAAGATCTCTTTCATGAACTTAGCATAAGAAGGTATTTGCTCAAGTGCCTCTGCAAACGGAATCTTTATTTCAAGAGTCCTTAGATAGTCTGCAAAGCGGGCAAATTGCTTATCCTGTTCCGCTTTGCGGAGTTTCTGAGGATAAGGCATCTTGGCTTGATATTCTTCAACCTTAGATACTGCAGGTTTATTCCTTACAGAAGTGGTTGACGAAGCCTTTTTAGAGGGATTACTATCAGCACTCTCAGGTGTCTGATCTTCCCTTGGCGTCTGAATGCCAGGATTGGGTGGAAAATGGGCATTTAACGCCAACTTTTCCCCCTTTTCTGGCGTTTGAACGCCAGAACTGGGCAGGGAATGGGCGTTTAACGCCGGCTTTCCCTCCTTTTCTGGCATTTGAACGCCAATAGCATTCCTCTCTGGGCTCTTACTGTCCTCAGAGGGATTTTGAGCAGTGGTTTGGTTATCCTCTGTCAATTGTTCCTTGTTTGGCTTTTTGCTACTTTGAGCAGTGTTATTCAATGTCTTCCCACTCCTCAGTTGAACTGCTTGACATTCTTCTATTATCTGTTTAGATATCTGCTGTTTTGCTTGATTCAACTGCAGTTCCAAGTTTTTGTTAGCAACTTAAGTTTCATGGAGCATCTCTTTAAATTCTGCTAACTGTTCTGTCATCAGGAGCAATTGTTGATTAAGCTCAATCATCTGTTCTTGAGGATTAGGGTCAGTGGCTACTGCCATGACTTCCTCTTTTGGAGAGAACTCATTGCTAGAGTACAAATATTGGTTTCTGGCGACAGTGTCTATAAGCTCTTGAGCCTCTTCAATTGTCTTCCTCATGTGTATAGATCCACCAATTGAGTGGTCTAAAGACATCTGAGCTTTTTCTGTAAGCCCATAGTAGAAGATGTCTAATTGTACCCACTCTGAAAACATTTCAGAGGGGCATTTTCTTAGCATACCTCTATACCTCTCCCAGGCATTGTAAAGGGATTCATTATCCTCTTGTTTAAAGCCTTGGATGTCCAGCCTTACCTGTGTCATCCTCTTTGGAGGGTAAAAGTGATTCAGGAATTTGTCTGATAACTGTTTCCATGTCTTTATGCTTGCTGTAGGTTGGTTATTCAACCACCTGTTAGCTTGATCTTTTACAGCAAATGGAAACAGTAATAGTCTGTAGACATCCTGATCCACCTCTTTATCATGTACTGTGTCAGCAATTTGTAAGAATTGTGCCAGAAACTCAGTAGGCTCTTCCTGAGGAAGACCGGAATACTGGCAATTTTGCTGCACTATGATAATGAGTTGAGGGTTTAGCTCAAAGTTGCTTGCTTTGATGGGAGGTGTACAGATGCTACTCCCATATGCAGCTGTAATAGGGTTAGCATATGACCCCAGAGTCCTTCTGGACTGATCAATCCCACTTAGGTCCATGATGGATAAAGGAAATGATATGGATTGCAAGTAGAAAAAAATTTTTTTTTTTGAATTAACCGAAAAAATAAAATAAAATAAAACAAAAGGAAAATAAAATAAAAATTCGAAAATTAAAAGAAAATAAGATCAAAGCAAATTGAAAACTGAATCAATTAGTTAATTAAAAAGATTTTGAGATTAGCAATTAGAAAGATATGATTGAAAAAATTTTTATGAAAAAGATTTGATTTTTGAAATGAAGAAAGAGAAAAACAACAAAGTGACACCAAACTTAAAATTTTTAGAAAATCAAACACAATTTTTCGAAAATTTTAAAGGAAAAACACAAAGAGGACACCAAACTTAGAATTTTTATGGATCAAAAAGGGACTAAAGACATGCAAATTCGAAAATTAGAAGAAAAAAAACACAAGCATGCAATTGACACCAAACTTAAAATATGAAACTAGACTCAAATAAAAGACTCTAAACCAACAAAAATAAAAAACAGTCCTAATCTAAGCAACAAGATAAGCCGTCAATTGTCCAAACTCGAACAATCCCCGGCAACGACGCCAAAAACTTGGTGCACGAAATTGCAATCACACTTTTGCAATCCCGCACAACTAACCAGCAAGTGCACTGGGTCGTCCAAGTAATACCTTACGTGAGTAAGGGTCGATCCCACGGAGATTGTCGGCTTGAAGCAA